>NW_028234443.1:11916130-11921130 GCF_977035675.1 Penaeus japonicus
TTTGTTTTTCTATCTATCTATACATTTGTTTACTTCTTTATTTATATCTTAACCTTAACCCTTTTCCATCCTTCGCTTTTCCCTCTTTTTTATTTTTTCGTCTTCTATGTCTATCTGCATTATCGTCGTTTTGTTCTTTTTCTTTGCATTATTCATTTCTTCCCTCTTCATTTCCTTATTTCTGCCTCCTCTCTTCGTTTCTATCATTGCTTTTCATCGTTTGTCTATCTAGTCTATTTTCGTTTTCCTCTCCTTTCTCTCTATTCCATCTGTTTTCATATTTCTTCTCTCTCTTCCTCTCTCTTCATATTCGTCTTATTTTTCTCTTTTCTCTTTTTTCTCTCTTCTTCTATTCTCTTTAATTTTTCGTCTCCCTTCTCTCTCTTCTTCTCCCTTCCTTGTTTTCTTTTCCTTTCTCTTTCTTCATCACCTTCTCTCCCTCATTCACCCCCACCTTCTTTCGTTTCATCACTTCTTTCCTCCTTCCCTCCCTTACTCTCGCCCACCTTCTCTCGCTCTCTCACACACTTTCCTTCCCTCCCTCACTCCTCTCTCCATCCCCGCTATCCTCCTCCCTCACTCCTCGACCTTCTCTCCCTTTCTCCCCCACTTTCCTCACCTTCCCCTTCATTCTTCCCTCTTTCCCCCACTTTCCCCTTCCTCCCTTACTTCTTCCTCCTTGACCCATCCTCCTCTCTCTCTCCTACTTTCCATTCCCTCTCTCTCCTTCTCTCTCTGTCATTTTCCTCTCCCTTCTCTCTCTCATCTCCCTC
The DNA here is from genome assembly GCF_977035675.1 of Penaeus japonicus. Classification (NCBI taxonomy): domain Eukaryota; kingdom Metazoa; phylum Arthropoda; class Malacostraca; order Decapoda; family Penaeidae; genus Penaeus; species Penaeus japonicus. The sequence continues at coordinate 11,916,904 of NW_028234443.1, forward strand.
TCTCTTCTCAGAGGATCCCTCTTTCTCTTTCTCCTGCTATCTCCTTCTTCATCTTCTTTCTTTCCTCTTCTCTCTTTCTCTCTTCTTTATACTTAAAACCGATTCCCTCTCTTCCATCTCTCTGTTTCTCTCTCTTTTCTAGATGTCATTTTTAACTTTACTCTCCTCTTTCCTTTACTACCTCTTTCCGGCTCTTACGTACCCTTTCTCAACTTGTCTCTTTTTTCTTTTCTCTTTCTGCATTTCGTCTGCGATCAACCACTTTCTCTCTTCCTCTGTGTCCTCTGTGTGTGTGTGTCTGTCTTAGTCTCTCTGTTTCTCTTCGTCTTTTTGCCATTCCCATCCCTTACCATTCCCGATCGATCTTTCCCTCTCTTATCCCTTTCCTTCTTCTTCTCTCCCTTACCCATCTCCTCCTTTCCCGTAACCTTTCCCCCATTCCCCTCTCTCTCCATCCCCCTCTACCCTATTCCCTACCACTTCCCCTTTCCCCTTCCCCCTCTAACTTATTTCCTCCCCCTTTCCCCGTCCCCCTCTCCACTCACCCCCCCGTCCTCCTCTCCACCTCCCCCCCCTTACCTCAAGAAGCACCAGGTGTCAAATCCAGGATCCTCTTTACACTTCCATTACTCTATCTCTTTCCACGAGTCGTTTGTGAATCGTGGCTATTTATCCGTAGAGTTATATTGATTCCATTGGTGTTCCTGTTTTTTTATTTATTTATTTATTTTTGTTTTTTTGGCTTTGTGATTTGTGGATGTTTCTTTTTTTTCTATGTTGTCTTTCTTTGTTTTCTTTGATTTTTATTCCTTTAAATTCTTCGTATGTTTATCCGTGCTTTGTGTCTCTCACTTTCTCTCTCTCTCTTTCTCTTTCTCTCTCAATCCCTCTCTCTCATTGTCTTTCACTCTCACTCTCACTCTCACTCTCCCTTTCCCTCTCTCTCTTTTATTTTTCCATCCTAACCTCCCTCCTCTCTCCCTCAATCCTCCCTTCCTACCCCCGCCCACTCCCCCTCCCGAACCCCCACCCCTTCTTTCTCTCATTTCCTTCTTTCTCTCATTTCCTTCTTTCTCTCATCTCCTTTCTTCTCTCATTTCCTTCTTTCTCTCATCTCCTTCTTTCTCTCATTTCCTTCTTTCTCTCATCTCCTTTCTTCTCTCATTTCCTTCTTTCTCATTTCCTTCTTTCTCTCATTTCCTTCTTTCTCTCATCTCCTTCTTTCTCTCATCTCCTTCTTTCTCTCATTTCCTTCTTTCTCTCATTTCCTTCTTTCTCTCATCTCCTTCTTCCTCTCATTTCCTTCTTTCTCTCATTTCCTTCTTTCTCTCATTTCCTTCTTTCTCTCATCTCCTTCCTTCTCTCATTTCCTTCTTTCTCTCATTTCCTTCTTTCTCTCATTTCCTTCTTCCTCTCATTTCCTTCTTTCTCTCATCTCCTTCTTCCTCTCATCTCCTTCTTCCTCTCATTTCCTTCTTCCTCTCATTTCCTTCTCTCTCTCATTTCCTTCTTTCTCTCATCTCCTTCTTCCTCTGATCTCCTTCTTCCTCTCATTTCCTCCTTTCTCTCATTTCCTTCTTTCTCTCATTTCCTTCTCTCTCTCATTTCCTTCTTTCTCTCATTTCCTTCTTTCTCTCATTTCCTTCTTTCTCTCATTTCCTTCTTTCTCCCATTTCCTTCTTCCTCTTATTTCCTTCTCTCTCTCATTTCCTTCTTTTTATCATCTCCTTCTTTCTCTCATCTCCTTCTTCCTCTCATCTCCTTCCTTCTCTCATTTCCTTCTTCCTCTCATCTCCTTCCTCCTCCTGCAGGATCCCCAGTCAACCAAGTGACATGGCTGAAGGACGGGGCCATCCTGCGCCCGGGCGCCCGCATCAGGATGCCCGAGAGCAACGGGCGTGTGCTGAGGGTGGAGGGCGTGGGCGTGGCTGACGTGGGCGTGTATCAGTGCCGCGCCGAAGGACACCAAGACTCGGCCCTCGGGACGTCGATCATCACCCTCGGAGGTAAGGTGTCGCCTCGGTGTGTCTCCTTCGTTCGTTCATCTTGCTCCTTCGGATTCGGATTCGGGTTCGGGTTCGGGTTCGGATTTGGGTTCGGATTTGGATTCGGATTCGAATTCGAATTTGGATTTGATTCGGGCTCGGATTCGGATTCGGGTTTGGGTTGATTATGATTATTGTTATGACTAGGATTCAAATAGTCACAGGTATTGATTTTAAGCCTCTTTGCTTAAAAGAAAAGAAAAGAAAAAAAATATCAGTTCACTCTGAACTGATACCTACACTCTAGGGAGGTAGGTCGGGTAGGGTTCGATTCCCCTTCCCCTCCCCTCCCCTTCCCCCCTCTCCCTCTCTCAAGTCTCTCCTTCCATGGCTCTTGGGAAGGCGGACGTGTCACAATCTCAAGTTTTAGTAAGATATTCTCGAGTTAAGTCCACCTCGATGACCTCATCCCCCCACCCCCCACCCCTCTCCCCATCCCCTCCTCCCTTTTCTCATTCCGTTCTATCACTGTTCTTAGCAAAAACTTACGCCCCCAAGAAGATGAGGTACTTACAAGGACCATCTACCATTCCCTACCACCTTCTCTTGTATCGCCCCTCCATCCCCCTCCTCCTATCCCTTACCCCTTCCCCGTCCCCCTCCTCCTATTCCCCCTGTCCCTTCCCCATCCCCCTCCTCCTATCCCTTACCCCTTCCCCATCCCCCTCCTCCTATCCCCTTCCCCTTCCCCATCCCCCTCCCCCTATCCCCTGCCCTTCCCCATCCCCCTCCTCCTATCTCCTGCACCTTCCCCATCCTCCTCCTCCTATTCCCCATGTCCCTTCCCCATCCCACTCCTCCTCTCCCCTGCCCCTTCCCCATCCCCCTCCTCCTATTCCCCCTGTCCCTTCCCCATCGCCCTCCTCCTATCCCTTAACCCTTCCCCATCCCCATCCTCCTATTCCCCCTGTCCCTTCCCCCTCCCCCTCCTCCTATCCCCTGCCCCTTCCCCATCCCCCTCCTCCTATCCCCTGCCCCTTCCCCATCCCCCTCCTCCTATCCCCTGCCCCTTCCCCATCCCCCTCCTCCTATCCCCTGCCCCTTCCCCATCCCCCTCCTCCTATCCCCTGTCCCTTCCCCATCCCCCTCCTCCTATCCCCTGCCTCTTCCCCATTCCCCTCCTCCTCCTCCTCTCGCATACTGATCCACCATTCCCTACCATTCTCCCTCGTACCCCCCTCTTCACAAGAATTCCTAGTTATAAGAAGATAGAATAAGGTTGTCTATGCTTCCCCCTGCCTCTCCCCTTCCCCTCCCCCTTCCCCTTTCCCTACCCCTACCCCTCCGAAGCTGACATTTTGAGGAGAAGTTTTGCTTACAAGGAAATAAGATGAGGCAGTCTATAGCCTCTATCACCCCCTAGAAGTTCTAGTTACAAAGAGATAGAAAAGGCAGACCCTAGTTTCCTCCCATCCTCCTTCCCCTTCCCCTTTTCCCTTATTCTCATCCTTCCCCTTCCCTTTTCCCCTAGTTCCCCCATCCTCCATCCCCTTCCCCTTTTCTTCCAGTTTGCTCCTTCCCCCCTACCCTTTTCTCTAGTTCTCTAGTTCCCTCATCTTCTTTCCCCTTCCCCCTTTCCCCTACTTTCCTCTTTCCCCTTTCCCTTTTCCCCTTGTTTCCTCCTTCTCCTTCCCCTTTTCCCCTATTCTCATCCTTCCCCCTTCCTTTTCCCCTAGTTCCCCCATCCTCCACCCCCTTCCCCTTTTCTTCCAGTTTGCTCTTTCCCCCCTACCCTTTTCCCTAGTTCCCTAGTTCCCTCATCTTCTTTCCCCTTCCCCCTTTCCCCTTTCCCCTACTTTCCTCCTTCCCTTCCCCTTTTCCCCCTAGTACCCCTCCCCTTTCCCATTTTCCTCTATTCCCATCCTTCCCTTTTCCTTTTCCCCCTAGTTCCCCCATCCTCCATCCCCTTCCCCTTTTCTTCCAGTTTGCTCCTTCCCCCCTACCCTTTTCCCTAGTTCCCTAGTTCCCTCATCTTCTTTCCTCTTCCCCCTATCCCCTACTTTCCTCCTTCCCTTCCCCTTTTCCCCCTCGTTCCCCTCCCCCTCTCCCTATTTTCCTCCTCCATCATGGGTCTCACCAAGAAGTTCAGGTCCCAAAGTTATCTGATTTAGGTCTCCCTCCGGGTGGCCGTCCTGACTCCTCGCTCCGATAAATTGGCTTCGTAATGATCGTCAAAACTCAA
>NW_028234443.1:11931130-11941130 GCF_977035675.1 Penaeus japonicus
TCTCTTTTATTTTACTTTACATTTGTTTCTCTCTCTCTCTCCTTTGTCTGTCTATCTGTATTTCTCTCTGTCTATCTGACCCACTAACTCACTTTCATTCACTTTCTCTCTCTTTTCTCTCTCTCTCTCTCTCTCTCTCTCTCTCTCTATCTATCTATCTATCTATCTATCTCTCCCCTTCCCCCTCCCTCCCTCTCTGCCTTTCTATCTCTCTCTTTCTGTCTTTCTCTCTCTCTCCTTCTGTCTGTCTGTTTATCTCTCCCAGCCTCCCACGTCCCCACGTTTCCGAAAGCCCCCGACGTTTGGCAGCGAAGGCTCAGCTGGTTCGAGGAACTTTTCCGCTCGATTCCATTAACTCGCGAAGGAAGAGGAGCAGTGGCATCAGCGTGTCAGTTTCAAATGCTCGGTAACTTTTTAGCGAAACAGAATAAGGTTCGTTAGAGGAGTTTCGAGAGGGCGAAAGTTTGGGTAGTTTGTGCCGTAGCTTTTATGAGGAGCTCGAGGTCCTGAGGGCTGAGAGAGAAGGCTCGAGTCAAAAAGGGTTTGCAATTAGGTAATATTGCAAAAGCGTGTTCGGATCACGTGGTTTGATTTGCATACCGGTGAGGACGTGGGTGGGTAGGCCTATCGTCCGCTTTTGTCATGATTAAATCTTCGTTTAGGCGTAGGAGTGGGCATGTAAATACCATGGAGGAAGTGAACTACTCGTGTTCTCATTAGTATTATTTAAGTCTGCGTTTGGCTTTTTCTCTCTTGCTCCTTATGATTTTCAAACTCACTTTTTCTCTCTTTCTCTCTCTGTCTCTTTCTGTCAGTCTGTATTTCTCCATCTATATCTATTTCCATCCTCCCCCGCTCTCTCTACTTCGCTCTCTCTTTCTATCTCCTCCTCTCTCTCTCTCTCCCTCGTAGTCTCTGTCTCTCTTCTCTCTCTTTTCTTTCTCACTCTCTCTCCTTTCTCTCTCTCACTTTCTTTCTTACTCTCTCTCTATTCTCTCTCTCTCTTCCTCATTCTCTCTCTCTCTCTTCCTCTCTCTCTCTCTCTCTGCCTCTATTTCTCTTTCTCTCTATCTCTCTCTGCCTCTCTCTTTCTCTCTCTCGCTTTCAGCAAATTCTTTTATCGAAATGAATTATTGAACACATTTCTTATACAAATGACAAGAAAATTTACCAGGCACCATAAGACCGGAGGAATTTAGAAACCACAACCCAATTCATTACAGGAGCAGAAAAAAAAGAAGAAAATAAAACCTGTAAACAATGACAAGGCAACAAACTACACTCCCATCAAGCGAAAATTGAAGGTAGAAGTTACACTCGCCAAAAAGAAAAAGAAAAAAAAGAAAAAACAAAACAAAAAAAGATACACAAAACACACAATTATCTTGACAACGATAACATTGGCGAACAATACAACTCTCTGCCGAAGAAACACAATTTGTCCCAAGTTTTAAAAGCAGGTTTTGTAAACATGAGACGTCGCGCAGGAAATGTAAACAAGAGTAGTTACGAGTATTATGAGAAAACAAGGCCTTCCGCTGCCTCTCGAAGGCGACTCGCGCAGGCAGCTGGACCATACAAACAGTGTTCGCTATTTCAGGGACATTCGTAAACAAAGTCTTCGGGATGGGAGGTGCAGTGGGAGGGTGAGAGAGAAGGAGGGGAGAGGGAAGAAGGAGAAGGGAGGGAGGAGGGGGGGGGAGAGGGAGGGGTGGAGGGGGAGGGGTGAGGGAGAGGAGGGGAAAAGGGGAGGGAGAGGGAGAGACGAGGGGGAGGGAGAGGGAAAGGGGGGAGGGAGAGAAGGAGGGAGGGGGAGGGGGAGGGGGGGAGGAAAGGGGAGGGAGGGGGTGGAGGGAAGGAGGGGAAAGGGGAGGGAGGGGGTGGAGGGAAGGAGGGGAAAGGGGAGGGAGGGGGTGGAGGGAGGGAGAGGGAGGGGGTGGAGGGAGGGAGAGGGAGGGGGTGGAGGGGGAGGAAGGGAGAGGGAGTGAGTGGAAGGGGAGGGGGAGGGAGAGAGAAGGAGGGGAGAAGAGGAGGAAGGAAGGAAGGGAGAGGGAGGGGGTGGAGGGGGAAGGAGGGAGTGGAGGGGGAGGGAGGGTGGGAGGGGTAGAAAGAGAGGGCAAAAAAAGACCGACCGACAAATAATCTTCATGATAAGAATCAATGTGAATGAGAGAGACAGAGACGGAGAATAAGACCGAGACATAGACACAGACAGAGAGAGAAAGAAACAAAACGAAATACGAAAGTAAGACCTAGAAATAAGATACTAATAATACTATGAAGAAATCGAAAGACCGAGGGAGAGAGAGACTAAGAGAATAGCCATTGCTTTGGCTGACGTAAAGACCGAAGTTTGGACCGACCTATTTTTTTTTTTTTTATTCTTCTTCTTTTCTGCAGAAACTCCAAAAGTTTCTCGTTAAACATGGCCGGGGACCAAAGGGGCTTTATGTGATGCATTTAAAGTCTAGCACCAATTAGAGTCGGAGAGAACTTTGCTGACGGCTGCATTTAGTCCTCCCGGTGAAACTAACTGTCAAGTGCTAATTGCTGTGCGCTCAACGGGTTTGCTTTTCCTTTGCCTTTAGCAAAAGCAGTTTGGAATGCGCGCTTGTTGGATCTGAACGCGGGGGACAAAGATTTCGATTTTTTTTTTTTTTTTTTTTTGCTATAGAAAGATGAAAAAAATGGAGATAGAAATATCTGTTACCTTTTCAAATTTAGACGGATATTGCGGTTAAAGAAATTTGGAAATTTGTTCGTGCGTTTTTGCATGTGATGATTTTACTTTGAGTGGTTTGAAATAGATAAGAGCTGTCTATCTATCTACTGTATTTTGCTTATTAGATAGCGAGATAAACATGCAGGCAGATTGATGCACAGATAATGAAGTTACGGGTATGTGAAATATATATATATATATATATATAAAGTTATATATATATTATATATATATATATAGAATATATATATATATATATAGATATAAAAACCAGTAGATGCCTAGTCAGATATAAAACCAAACACACACCCACATATTTCATATATCATAACTCTCCCCCCTCCTTCACCCCTCCCCCTCACCCCACAGACACGCTGCCGGTGCTGAAGTACAGGTTCATCGAGCAGACGCTCCAGCCAGGCCCTTCCGTGAGTCTCAAGTGCATCGCCGCCGGCAGTCCGACGCCGTCGGTATCCTGGAGCCTCGACGGTTTCCCTGTGAGGCATTCTGAGAGGTGAGGCGCCGGTGTGTGTGTGGTTGTTTGTGTTTGTTTGTGTGGTTGTTTGTGTGTGTGTGTGGTGTATGTGTTTGTTTGTTTGTGTGGTTGTTTGTTTGTGAGTGTGTTTGCTATATGTTTGTGTGTGTGGTTGTTTGTGAGTGTGTTTGATATATGTTTGTGTGTGTGGTTGTTTGTGAGTGTGTTTGTTTGTGAGTGTGTTTGTGTGTGTGTGTGTTTATTTGTGTGTTTGATTGTGTGTGCTTGCGTATGTTTGTTCGTCCATATGTGAGTGTGTAGGAATAGCAACAACAGCAGTAATAGTATTTAATGGCAACAAAGGCAGTAGCAACCGTAGCAGAAGCAACTATAATGAAGCTGTAACTGTATTTGGAGCTGTAGTACTAGTAAGGGTAGCAGCAGTAATAGTAGTTGTAGTGGTAGTAATAGTATTAGTGGTTGTAGTAGTATCAGTGGTAGTAGTAGTAACAGTAGTTGTAGAAGTGGTGGCAGTAGAAATAGTAATAATAGTAACAGATAAATGCCTAGTGTCACACATGATCACATCTCGACGAACCAAAAACAGCATAGAAGTAGAAATAGTAGTAACACCGACACCACAACATAACAGACAGCAGCATCAGCACCATTACCTCCGCCCACTCATCTCTTCATCTCCGCCCTCGCAGACTCGTCCTGGGCCAGTACGTCAGCGTTGACGGCGACGTCATATCCCACGTCAACATCAGCAACGTCGCGGCAATTGACGGGGGTCTGTATCAGTGCACCGCCACCAACGCCGTGGGCAGTGTGATTCACGCCGCTCGCCTTAACGTGTATGGTACGTGTTTTGTTGATATGTGGAGGGGGGATGGGGGTGGGGGTGTTGATATGGGGGGAGGGATAGGGTGGGGGGGATGTTGTCTGTCGTTGTGTGTGTGGTTTGATGGGATGGGGGGAGGGATGGGGGTGGGGGTGTTGATATAGGGGGGAGGGATGGGGTGGGGGTGTTGATATGGGGATGGGGGTGTTGATATGGGGAGGGTGGATTGGGGTGGGAGGGGGTGTTGAGTGTTGATTCAGGGGGTGGGAGGATGGGGGTGTTGATATGGGGGGAGGGATAGGGGTGGGAGTGGGGGGATGTTGTCTGTCGTTGTGTGTGTGGTTTGACGGTATGGGGGGAGGGTGGGGGTGGGGGGTGGGGATATTTCCTTGTTTTGTGTATGTGGTTTGATGGTATGGGGGGAGGGGTGGGGGTGGGGGATGGGGATATTTCCTTGTTTTGTGTGTGTGGTTTGATGGTATGGGGGAGGGGTGGGGGAGGGGGTAGGGATGTTATCTGTTGTGTGTGTGGTTTGACGGTATGGGGGGGAGGGGGTGTGGATGTTGCCTTGTGTTGTGTGTGTGGTTTGATGGTATGGAGGGGAGGGGGCGAATTTCTGTCTGTTGCTGCGTTGATAAGGTAAGGAGATTTTTGTCCGTTGTGTGTGGTCTGATGATAAGCTTTAGGGATTTTTAACTGTTGTGTGACATGTATGTTTGCAATTTTATGTTTGTGTGGTATAGGTAAGGTAACAATTATTTCTGTTGTTGTTATGTGTGGTTTTGATAAGGGGAAGAAGTCTATATCTTTTGTTTCTAGTTTGAAGTGTTAGTGAGATCGCAATAGAAAGACTGATAATGATATTGATAGCATAAATGATAATATCAATAATGATAGTATTGGTGATGGCAATACTGATGATTATAATCATGGTAATTATAATAACAACGATAATGATAACAATAATAATGATGATAACAATAATAATGGTCATAACAATAATGCTAATGATAATGCTAGTAATGATAATGATAACGAAAATAAAGATAACAATGATGGTGATAATATGATTATAATAGTTATGATAGTAATGATACCAGCAACGACAACAATAATGATTATGATCATAATGACAATAATAATTATGATGATAATAACAATAATGATTATGATGATAATGATATTGATAATAATAATGATAATAAAGAAAATAATGATACTGATGATTATCATTCTTATCATTATAATTGTTATGAAAATAATGATCATATGATGATGATGATGATAAATATAGTAATAATGATGATAATAACGACAATAATAATCATAACAGTGACAACAATAATGATAATAATGATAGGAAGATAAAGAACAAACTACAGCATTTTCTTTCTTTTCTTTTTCTTCACAACTACCAATCACCGTCCCTCACTATTTCGGATGATTATAGTGATTCTAACATCATCCTCACCATTCCACTATTCACCCGCCGAGGGAAAGAACAAACAAACAAAAGTTATCTCCGTGGGTATCAATGACTAATTCTTTTTTCTCCGCTCTTATAGGGATTCTCATTATCACACGAAATCACTATCCTGCTATGCCTCTCCCCTCCCTCTCCCCTTTCCCTATCGTTCCTTCCCCTCCCTTCCCTTCGTCTTCCTTCCCCTTGTCTCCCCTCTCTCCCCTCTACTCGCTTTCCATCCCTTCCTTCTCCTCTCCCTCTTCCTCTCCCACTCCCTCATCCCCATCTCTTCCCTTCCTTCGCATCTTCTGTCCCTTACTTCCATTCCCTCCCCTCACCCCCTCACCCTCTTGTCCCTCCCCTCACCCCCTCACCCTCCCATCCCTCCCCTCTATCACACTTCCATTTCCTCCCCTCACTCCCCTCACCCTCCCCTCTCCCACACTTCCATTCCCTCCCCCTCTCCCTCACTCCCCTCCCCTCCCGTCCCTCCCCTCTCTCACACTTCCATTCCCTCCCCTCATCCCCCCCTCCTTCCCCAATCGCCCGCGGCAAGACAACAAGTTCTCAGCCAATCAAATCGTGAATCCAATCTTCAGTGTCCCATTTCCAGCTCCTTGATTATGGCCTAGCAGCGAGGGGGGAGGAGGGGGAGGAGAGAATGTGGAGGAGGAGGGAAGGGGGAAGAGGTGGAGGAGGGAAGGAGGGGGAGGGGGGGACGAGGAGGAAGAGGGGGAGGAGGAGGAGGGGGAAGGAGGGGGAGGAGGAGGAGGAGGAAGAGGGGAAGGGGTTGAGGGTAGGATGAGAGGGGAGTGATGGGGTTAAGGGTGGGAAAAAGGGTTGAGAGGGAGGGAGGGAGGGGTGAGAGGGGGGAAAGGGGTTGGGAGAAGAGGGTAAGGGAATGGAAAGGGGGGGAAGGGAGGGGTTAGGGTAAAAGGAAAGTGGAGTTTAAGGGGAGGGAAAGGGGGTACAGATGGATTAGGGGAAGGAGAATAAGGGAGGGAGGGGAAGGGAAGGGGAACGATTAGGGAGAAGGGAGGGAAAGAGCAGGAGAGGGGTTAGAAGGAAGAGAAAGGGAAGGCTGGAGGGATTAAAGGGAATATAAAAAGGAGATAGAGGAGTTAAGGGAGGGTTTGGGAGGGGAAGGAGTTGGGAGGGAGTGGGGTTAGGGAGATAAGGAGGTAGAGAAGGGAAAGCGGTATGCTGACAGGGAGGATATGGAGGGGGAGGGGAAGGGAGGTGGGGAGGGAGGAAAGGGGGAAAAGAGAGAAACGTGTGGTGGAAGGATAAGTAGATAGAAAGTCAGAGAGAGAAAGAGAGAGAGAGAGAGAGAGAGAGAGAGAGAGAGAGAGAGAGAGAGAGAGAGAGAGAGAGAGAGAGAGAGAGAGAGAGAGAGAGAGAGCAAAAGAAACAGAGAGGGAGAGAGATAGAAATAGATGGATAGATAGATAGATATAGAGAGAGAGACTGAAAGAAACAGAGAGAGAGAGAGATAGAGATAGATAGATAGATAGATAGATCGATAAATAGATAGATAGATAGATAGAGAGAAAGAGACACAAAAAGGAAAAAAAAAGAAAAAAGCTACCAGGAAAAAATAAATAAAGAGAGATAGAAAGACAGAGAACACATTAGGAAAGAACAAAGGGCGGAAACGAGAAGGATGCCGAAGAACAGGAGACAAAGGAACATTTTGAGTGATCGTCAATGGCGGGCGAACGAAGGTAGGGATAAAGCAAGAGGGAAGAAGAGACGCGAAACGAAGAGGGGAGAAAAAGAAAAAGAAAAAAAGGGGGGTGGGGGAGAACTGAGGTAATAGGTGGGAAATCAGAGGATAATGGAAATGCTGATGAAGGAAGGAGGGAGAGGAGGAGGGGGAGGAGGAGGAGGAAGGAGAGAGAGAGAGAAGGAGAGAGAGAGAGAGAGAGAGAGAGAGAAAGAGTGAGACAGAGAGAATGAGAAAGAGAAGGAGAGTTTACCATCATAGGAAAAAAATAAAAAATAAAAAAAATAAGAAGAAATTAAAAGAAAAAGAAAAAGAAAGAAACATCAGCAACAACAGCAAGCGATAGAAGACGCACCTCATCTTTAGCCTATGCAATGTTGTGCAATGCAGCAGCATCTTGCATATCGCGACCACATTTTTAAAAAAAGGGGGGGGGGGAGGGTGCTAAGGAGAAAGGATCGCCGACAGAGTTGGCTCGAGTTAGCTCACGCATGTTTCATGGTTATGAAAACGCTTCTAGTTTATTGCACGGCGCGTTGGTCTATTGAGAAGGAGGGGGGGAGGAGGGGGGGAAGGGAAGGAGGAAGGGAAAGGAGGGAAGGGTAGGGATGGGGGAAGGGAACGAGGAAAGGGATGTTGGGGGAAGGGGGTTAGGGAAGGGGGAAGGGAAAGGTGGGGGTAGGGAAGGGGGAAGGGAGAGGAGGTGAGGGTAGGGAAGGGGGAAGGTAAAGGAGACGGGAAAGGAGGGAAGGGTACGGATGGGGGAAGGGAACGAGGAAGGGGGAGGGAAAGGAGGGGGGGTAGGGAAAGGAAAGGGGGGGTAGGGAAGGGGGAAGGGAAAGGAGGAAGGGGGTAGGGAAGGGGGAAGGGAAAGGAGGAGGGGTAGGGAAGGGAGAAGGGGGTAGGGAAAGGAGGGGGGGTAGGGAAGGGGGAAGGGAAAGGAGGGGGTAGGGAAGGGGGAAAGGAGTGGGGAGGGGGGAGGGAAGGGGGAAGGAAAAGGAGGAGGGGTAAAGAAGGGGGAAAGGGGAGGGGAGAGGGGATAGGAAAGGGGAAGATGATGGGGGGAAGGGGGACAGGAGGTGAGGAGATGGGGGAAGAAGGGAGAGGATGGGAGCAAGGGGAGAGGAGGGGGTCGAGGGGAGAGGATGGGGAAAGGGGAAGGGGAAAGGAGAGGGAGGAGAGGAAGGGTGGGAGGATGAGGAGGAGGAGAGGGAATTGGATGTCAGGAGTGTGAGGAGGGGAAGGGTTGGGGAGAGGAAAATGAGAGATATGAAGAAGTGAGTGGGAGAGAGGAGAATGGAAGAGGGGGTAGGTAGAATAGAAGAGAGGAGGGAGAAGGGAAAAGAGAGGAAGGGAAGGGTGTGAGAAGAGAGGAAGGAAGAGATGGAGAAGAGAGAGGGGGGAAAAGGAGGTGGGGAGGGGATGGGGCGCAGAGAGGGGAGGGAGGGAGGGAGAGAGGGAGGGGACGGAGGAAGGGAGAGAAGAACAGAAGTGGGGAGGGTAAGGAGGGACGGATGAGAGGAGGGAGGGAGGGAAATCCTCCGGGGTTGTATATATCTTCCTTACCAAGCCCCCCCCCCCCCTTTTTTTTTTTTTTTTTTTAGTTCATCATCTTCATCACCATCCTATCCTCTCTCTTTTTTTCTTATCAATTTCAATGTTTTTGAAAAGATTCATGAGCTTGTGTTTCCTGCCTCCCTCCATCCATCATACTTTGTAACTTTTAACGGCTCATATTTATAGGAAGAGCGAGTCGCTTTGTCTCTCAGCGAAGAGGGATTCGAATTACGACCTAGAGAGATCATTCTGTCGCACTTCCTGCCTTGTGTGTATCTGTGTGTACGTTTCTGTGTGTATGTGTGTGTGTGTTTGCGTGTGTGTGTATGGGGGAGGGGGGTGTTTGTGTGTGTGGGGGGGGATGGGGTGTGGGGGGGTCTGTGTGTATGTGTGTGTCTGTGTGTGTATGTGTGTGTGTGTGTGTGTGTGTGTGTGTGATTATATGATTTCAAAAGAATATCCATTTAAGGTCTTACATCACTTAAAATCCAGGATGATCAGTAAAATGACATAAAACACATATGACTAATTTCATAGCTTTATTTTTTTTTTTTCAAACAACTTATACCCTCTTTTCTATGAAATCCAAAAGCTAAAACCCTTGTTGAAGCTTATATCCTTGTTTTCAGAATGACATTAACCAAAGTTTTGCTTCGTTCGGAAGGCTTAAATTCTTGGTTAAATCTCTAAGCTTAAATCCTAGCTTTCATAATGGAAAAAGCTGAATCGTTGATCCAATCTAAAAGGCTAGATTCTTGCAATAAATATCAAAGCTCTCATATAGAAAAGTAAGCAAAATAAATAAAGAGATAAATAAATAAATAAATAATAAATAAACAAATGAAATAAAATCAAAATATGGTTCTTTGTATCTATAATAATCTATAATTTCTATTAATCTTAAAATCTTCAATAGATAAATAAAACAAATCAACCTACGAAATGCAAAAGGAATTCATCAATTTAATTCCCCTAGTAATAAAAGATATGAATAAACCATTAACATAATGAGGCCAATTAATTACACAAGGCTTCATCATAGAGAGAAAGCATCCATCTTCACGCAAGGGAACTCAACAAGCAGGAAAATTATTAAGCGAAAGGATCCATAAACAAAGTGAAAAGAAAAATGATATGTTTTCAGGAAGTTTATGGTTTACTTAGAAAGAAAGAAAGAAAGAACGAGAAGTAATTAATTCATGTATGTATGC
>NW_028234443.1:11946130-11948630 GCF_977035675.1 Penaeus japonicus
AATTAAAACCAGATTTTTTTTCTTTTGTTTATTTTCCTTTTTTCTATCTTTTTACTTACCTCGAGAAGGCTTATATCTCCTCCCACTTTCCCCTTGCTGATGGTTACACCACTTTCCACTTTAAGATAATGATGAGCTGGATATCCCCCTCCCCCCCTCCCCCTTCTCCTCCCCACTACCCCATCCCCTGCTTTTCCCAGCTCCTCTTTTTCCTCTTTTTCCTATCCCTTCGCCTTCCCCTTCCCCCTCCTTCGATTCTCCCTTCCCTTCTCTAGTCACTTCTTCCCCTTCCCCCTTCTCCCCACTTCTTCCCTCTCTATACTTCCTCCTCCCCATCATTTCTCCATCTCTCTTCCCTATCCCCACTTTTTTTTTTATTCCGTCTCCACCACCACCCTCCTTCCCCCCTTTTCTTTCTCCCTCTCTACCACCCCCTTCTTCCTCTGCCTCCACCCCCCTTCCCACCACCTCCTCCCTCTCCCCCCTCCCATTCCCGTACTCTGCCCCCCCCTCTCTCAACCACCTCCTCCCCATGTTTCCCCACCCCTCTCCACCACTCCCTCCCCGTCTTTTCCCCTTCTCTTCTTCCTCATCCCCTCCCCCTCCTCTGCATCTCCTCCCTTTCGCCCACTTCCCCACCACCTTTCCCCCTCCCCCCCTCCCCCTCTTCCTTACCACCTCTCCCCCTCCCTACCACCTTTCCCCCCTTCCCCCATCCTCCCCAGCACCTTCTCTCCCCCCCTCCCCTCACTCCCTACGACCTTCTCCTTCTTCCCCATCCCCTCCCCTCCCTCCCTCTTCCCCATCCCCTCCCCTCCCTCCCTCTTCCCCATCCTCTCCCCTCCCTCCCTCTTCCCCAATCCTCCCCACCACCTTCTTTCCCTCCCTACCACCTCTCCCCCCTTCCCCCATCATCCCCAGCACCTTCTCTCCCCCCTCCCCTCACTCCCTACGACCTTCTCCTTCTTCCCCATCCCCTCCCCTCCCTCCCTCTTCCCCATCCCCTCCCCTCCCTCCCTCTTCCCCAATCCTCCCCAACCAATATGGAACTCTGCCTTGCCCGCTAATTGGCACAGCCTCGTCTAATCTTCTCCCTCGTCTCTTGATCTGGAAAGAAATCGGGCTTCGTAATTACGGGGGGAGGGGGGGAAGGGGGAAAGGGGGAGGTTGTGGATGGGGTGGAAAGAGGTAGAGGGTGGGGGGTGGAAAGGGGTAGAGGGGGATTGGGAGGGGGGAAAGGGGGAGGTTGTGGATGGGATGGAAAGAGGTAGAGGGTGGGGGGTGGAAAGGGGATAGAGGGTGGAGGAGGAGGGAAGAATGGGGGAGGTTGTGGATGGGGGGGAAAGGGGTAGAGGGTGGATTGGGAGGGGGGAAGGGGGAGGCTGTGGACTATTGGACTATGGACTATAGAATTATGGACGATGAACGCAAGTGTGATTCTTCAGCAAGCTTTGAGAGGACGTGTCGTACGTGTCAGATGAATCGGACGTGTCAGATGCGTCGGATGAATCGGATGTGTCAGATGAATCGGACGTGTCAGATGCGTCGGATGTGTCAGATGAATCGGACGTGTCAGATGCGTCGGATGTGTCAGACGAATCGAACTTGTCGAATGTACCGTAGTAATTTTATTATTATCTTTGCGCGGTGTTTTTTTTTCATTTTGTCTATTTATCTATGTTCATTATGATTATTTTCTTTATCGTAATCATGAGAGCAAGTTTCTTTATGATAGATTCTTTGGAAGGAAAAACTAAATATATTTTCCGTTTCCCACAACACAGACACCTCCACAAACCCCTCTCTTCAACTCGTGTTCTTGCTCGACAACCTCACCCACAAGCTTTATGATAACCAATATACTTACACGTCAGGTCACCCATCAACCTTACCCATAAGCGTGACCTATGACCCTTACCCACGAAACTTACTCATCAAGCTTACTCACCTACGTTGCCCATCAATTCGTCCACTATCTTATCCATCGACACGACCCATCATCCGTCTCGAGTACACGTGTACCCATGCTAACCAACACCTGCCCCCCCTTTCTCCCTCAACCCCTTACCCACAATCACTAACGCAACCTCCCTACTTCGCTCCACCCACAGTTCCTCCCCGTTGGGTGACAGAGCCTGCTGACGTCAGCGTGGTGCGTGGGCGTGACGTAGTTCTTCCGTGTGAGACCGAGGGCTTCCCGCCGCCCACTGTTGTGTGGAGGAAGGCACATGGTAAGCATGGGCGTTCCTGTGTCATGTTGTTGCTAAAAAAAAAACCTTGGTGGAGGAGGTTTGCTTTCTGTGGGAGAATGTATCATTATAATACTGATAAACACACTGGTATATAAGGATGA
Source organism: Penaeus japonicus (assembly GCF_977035675.1). Taxonomy (NCBI): domain Eukaryota; kingdom Metazoa; phylum Arthropoda; class Malacostraca; order Decapoda; family Penaeidae; genus Penaeus; species Penaeus japonicus. Next base: position 11,948,484 of record NW_028234443.1, read on the forward strand.
TACCTATTACATAACGATAAAAGATATACATATTAAAGCACTTGTTTAAATATAACATCACTGATGAGAGAAATAACTTTATTGTCGCCGGCCAAAAGTCAAGCTAAATTAGCCACGCTCCTTATACATTCCCGACCAATCACAGTC
>NW_028234443.1:11963630-11968630 GCF_977035675.1 Penaeus japonicus
AAAATGATGCTAATGCTAATAATGATGATAATAAAGATAAAAATTATGATAGTAACAATAATAATGATAATAATAATAGTGATAGTAATAATGACAATAATGCTAATAATAATTATAATAATGAGAATGATGATAATAATGAAAGAGATAGCAAAAATGATAATATAAATAGCAAAAATAATGATAATCATGATCATAATCTCGATATTGATAATGATGATAATAAAAACAATAACAATAATAACACCCACCCTTTTTCTCCAGAGTGTCCAGCGACCAATACAAAGTCGTCACAGTAGAAGTCGATACCTGGGCCTCCTCGCCTTCAATCTCCTCTTCCTCCTCCTCCTCCTCCTCCTCTTCCTCCTCCTCTTCCTCCTCCTCCTCTTCTTCGTCGTCTTCGCCCACGTCTTCGTCTGCCCTGGGGACGTGCTGCTCAGCCCTGATCTCGGACCTGATGCCCCACACGCAATATGTCGTCGAGGTACAGGCTGTCAACGCCCAGGGTGCTGGTCCGGCGTCGACCACTGTTATGAGCTCTACTTTGGAGGATGGTGAGTGTTCTGGGCTTGGGTTTGTTAGTATTGGATTTTAGAGGTGTGTGTGTGGGGTGGGTGGGTGGGGGGGGAGGGGGTTGTGTGTGTGTTTGGGTGTGTGTCGGGGGGGGGGGGTTGTGTGTGTGTGGGGGAGGGGGTTTTGTTTGTGTTTGGGTGGATGTGTGTGTGGGGGAGAGGTTGTGTGTGTGTGTGGGTGGATGTGTGTGTGGGGGGAGGGAGTTGTGTGTGTGTTTGGGTGGATGTGTGTGGGAGGAGGGGGTTGTTTGGTTGTGTTTGGGTGGATGTCTGTGGGGGGAGGGGGTTGTGTGTGTATTTGGGTGTGTTTGGGTGGATGTGTGTGTGGGGAGGGGGTTTTGTGTGTGTTTGGGTGGATGTGTGTGTGTGTGTGTGTGTGTGTACGTTTGGGTGGATGTGTGTGTTTGTGTACGTGTGTGGGAGGAGAGGGTTGTGTGTGTATTTTTGCGTGGATGTGTGTGTGTGTTCGTGCACGTATGTATGTATATGTACGTGTGTCTATCTTGTGTGTGTGAATGTGTTTATGTGTCAATTCTTTCACCTTTCCACTATGACCTCGACCTTTAATATACCCCCCTCCCCCTCCCTCCCTACAAAAAATAACCAGTAACATACACCTTCCATACCACGGCAACCAAACGCCTACCAAATACACAAACACGATACGACCCACAACCAAATAACGGAGATCACCCTTATCTCCACCCAGTGCCCTCCGCCGCCCCGACCGCTCTCCGGTGCGCGCCCATGACCGCCCATAGTGTACTAGTGTCGTGGGATCCGCTGGCGCCCACCCTCGCCCGCGGTGAACTGCTGGGTTATCGGGTTCTCTACGCCCCCGCCGAGAGAAGTATGGCTTATGTCACCTCTGTCATGTCAGTAAAAACAATGATAATAATGATGATGATGATAAAGATAATAATGATAATAAAGATAATTATGATAATAAAGATAATAATCTAGATAATGATAATGATATTAACAGTAATGATTGGGATGATAATGATGATAATGATAATGATTATCATTATCATCATTATTATTATTATCATTATTATTATTATTATAATGATGATAATGGTAATGCCAATAATAACAACGATTATGGTAATAAAAACAATAATAATAATAATAATAATAACAACAATAATAATGAAAATAATAACAACAGCACTAAAAATCATGACAATTCCTTCCTGTCCTGCAGCGAGCGAGCTGAGCGGAGAGACAACGAACCTCGTGAGCGTCGCCCTGCGTGGCCTGCGACCCTACACCAACTATTCCCTACAGGTCGTGGCCTTCACTCGCGTAGGAGACGGACCTGCAAGTGACCCCGTGTTCTGTTCAACCGAAGAGGATGGTAAGGAGTTGTTCTTGTTCTTGGTAAATTGGTGCTGGAGGGAGTGCTGTGTTATTGTGTTATGAGATGTTTTCTGTGTGTGTGGGAGGGTAGGAGAGGGAGTGGGAGAGGGTGTGGGAGAGGGGGTGGGAGAGGGGGAGGGATAGGGAGAAGGAGAGGGAGAGGGAGAGTGGGAGGGGGAGGGAGAGGGAGAGGGAGAGGGAGAGGGAGAGGGAGAGGGAGAGGGAGAGGGAGAGAGAGAGAGAGAGAGAGAGAGAGGGAGAGGGAGAGGGAAAGGGAGAGGGAAAGGGAAAGATAAAGGGAAAGAAAGAGAGAGAGAGAGAGAGAGAGAGAATGCATATTTATGATGTGTGCGCTTGTGTGTTTGAATGTATGTCGTGTACCTATAAACCCAGAGTAGCATAATGAAAATTCAATATACATTTTGTACGCTTGATATCATAAGGGTAAGACTAATAATTATTAATATATAATCGACCATTAAATGTGATTAAAATGTTAAAGCCCCTGTCAGCCCCCCCCCCATACCCCACCCCCAAAAAAAAAAAAAAAAAAAAAAAACACAGTAGCTTTGTGTAATTAGCACGGCATTCATTAGGGAACCCTTAAAACATCAATGTCGAGGGAGATTACCGCCCTTTCCATCAGGAGGTAAAACGAACTTGAAAGCGAAAAAGAAAACGGAAAAAAAATAGTATACAGAAAAACGGACTAGAACATATCAGTACAAACAATTAAAATAGTACAAATAAATACGCACACGCCCAAGCACACGCACATATATAAATAAACAGACGCATAAACATTCACAAATAAACAAACACACACTCACACACACACACACACATCCACCTCTCACACAAACATGCAAACACACACACGCACGCACACACACACACACACACACACACATAAACATTCACAAATAAACAAACATACAAACACACACACACACACACACACTTATGTTTCCCTCAACCTATGTCTCCTCTAACCTTCCTTCCTACGCCCACAGTCCCAGGTCCCCCAGCCGGCGTGAAAGCAGCGGTCTCCGGGCGGGGAACGATGGTGGTGTCTTGGCAGCCGCCCACAAACAGCAATGGGCGTCTTCTGACTTACACCGTCACCACCAGGGGCAGAGATGTTAAGGTGAGCTTCCATGTATAAAGGGATTAAGATAAGAATTACGGTTCGTTTAAGTACACTATCAATACACTTCTGAAATGATACTGTTATAAAACTTTTTTTTTTCTAACGGTTTTGAAGTTAATCTTTCCATAACACGATTTCGCGCATTGTTTTAACTTATTATCTTAAACTAGTGAGCTATCTGCTGCAGAATTATGATAAACGTTTTCGGAAAACGTTTTTCACTATACATAATTTTGGAAACGTGTTCCTGGCCTTTCAATACTACTATTTCTAAAAAAAACAAAAAAAAAACATTCGTTTGGAAGGCAACATCACTTTACTATTATAAACTACCATAAAAAAAACACTCGATGACCAAGACAAACGTTTCTAAAGACCCCCCTCATAAAGGAACTTTATTTATTTCTTTATTTCGCAAACGTTTCATTATTCTGCCCCTCCTTCTCCCACCAGAGAGCCGTCGTACGCGCCCCGTCCACCAGACACGAGGTCGTACTTCCGTCGAGCTCCGGCAGCATCCAGGTATCTGTAGCTGCCAGTACTCGGGTGGGAGAGGGACCCCCGTCACCGCCCGTCACCATAGCATTGTCTACTACAGGTAGGGAAGTCACCATAACCAATCTGACAGTTTCGTCTCAAAATTTTACTTCCATTGATACAAAAAATAATAATAATGATAATAAAAAAAAAAAAAAATAAAAAAATAAAAAAACATAAAAAAAAAAAAAAAAAAATACATCGATATCCTTTTGTATTGATTGACCTGACATGCTCCTTCATTCCTCCTCGACAGTGCCAGCGCGTGTAGTATCCTGGGGAGGCGTGACGGGAGTGCACTGGGAGGAGGACGTGAGCCTGAGGTGCGAAGCCGTTGGCATACCGGCGCCAGGAAGGACGTGGTATCGGGATAACATGATCATCAAAGACGCGACGAACGAGTGAGTTCATTGTTAAGAAATCCGGAACCTTTTCTTTCTTTCTTTCATTCTTTCTTTCTTTCTCTTTAGTGAACAGCCGTAAATTCAGCATAGTCTTATGATTTAATTATTCATGTGTGTAATTGTCATCCCTTATTACTGATTTATCTAAGTATTTATTTGATTATCTGTTCATCAGGTATTCCCTCACTATGCTTCTTATCTGTCAATGTATTATCCAACTGTTGAAGAAAACATTAATTAGATTAATCATTCAATAACTGAATTGCACTGAAATATGAGGAAAACTGCCTGTATCTTTAAATCTATCTTTTAAACTATTAATTTCTTTAGTCAAAAAAGTATATTTTGTGATCCTACGGAAATGTCCACTAATATTCATATCTGCCAATAGACTATATTTCGTATTCCCATAGAAGTACCTCCAGCACCTCTTTTTGTGTGTGTGCCAATACAGTGGATATCCTCACCCAGCTGGAGTGTCCAAAACCTCTCATACTACCTTTTCTCATGTCCTATTTCCTATGTTTTCCTATGTCAATATTTCCTATGTTTCTTATGTTTTCCTATGCCAATATTTCCTATGTTTTCCTATGCCAATATTTCCTGTTTTCCTATGACAATATTTCCTATGTTTCCTATGTTTTCCTATGTCAATGTTTCCTATGTTTTCCTATGCCAATATTTCCTATGTTTTCCTATGTTTTCCTATGACAATATTTCCTATGTTTCCTATGTTTTCCTATGTCAATATTTCCTATGTTTTCCTATGCCAATATTTCCTGTTTTCCTATGTCAATATTTCCTATGTTTCCTATGTTTTCCTATGTCAATATTTCCTATGTTTCCTATGTTTTCCTATGTCAATATTTCCTATGTTTCCTATGTTTTCCTATGCCAATATTTCCTATGTTTCCTATGTTTTCCTATGCCAATATTTCCTATGTTTCCTATGTTTTCCTATGCCAATATTTCCTA
>NW_028234443.1:11983630-11986130 GCF_977035675.1 Penaeus japonicus
GATCATAATAATAATAATGATGATAATAATGACAGTGTTGATGGTAATGATAATAATAATACTGATAATAATAATAATAATAGTAATGATAATGATAATAATGATGATAACATTAATAACAGTAATAATGATAACAATAATAATGATAACAGAGATATGACCATCACTACCACCACCACCACTATCACTACTACTACTTCTTCTTCAATTAATTATGATGATGATACAGTCAATAGGAACAATGCTATAGAAATGACAATGACAATAATGATAATGATAATGATAATGATAATAATTACGTTAACATTCATAGTAATGATTTTAATAAGCATTCATTATAATTAATATGTAGAATGATAAGTCTCATGACAGCTAAAACACTAATATGAATAACATTAATAATGATTGCAATAATGACCATCAACCTATAAGGACCGGATTAAGGCAAGCCAATACCCCACTTGGCCTTTTAAATGGTACCCGCTGTACCATACCAATGGGTACACTTCGCTCTTGCAATGCTGTTTCCTCGGTCCTTGCAATGATGAACTCTCGGTTTTCTCAAATTTCTTGCACTGATGTCCATTTGTCTCTTCAATGGTGCCCCTTCGGTCCTTGCAATGATGTCCTTTCGGCCTTCTCAGTGATACCCTCTAGGCCCTTGCAATAATGTCCCCTCGGTTCATGCAATTATATCCCACTGGCCATTGCAATTGTGCCTCTTCGGACCTCTCCATGATGCTCCCTTCGCTCTTGCAATGGCACCCCCTGGGCCCTTGCAACGGGGCCCATTAGGTCTTCTCAACGATGCTCCCTTGAATCTTGTAATGTCCCCTCGGCCCTTGTAATTCATGATAATAATAATTATAGTAGAGATAACAATGGTAATAACAATAGCAAATTATATTGGTGATGATAGTAATGGTAATAACAATAACAAAAATTATGATGATAATAATGATAACAATAGCAATGTTTATGATAATGAAAGTGATGATCATGGAATGTTGATAATGATTGTGATGAAAGTTAATAATGACAAAAATGATGACAACAATAATGGTAACAATGATGACAACAATGAAAATAATAATGATATGATAATAATGACAAAGATAATAGTAATGATAAGGGAAACAATCATAGAAATGATAATGAGGATAATGATAATAATAGTTATAACAACAATAATAATAATGATAATAATGATAATAATAATGATAATAATAAAAATGATAATAATAATAATAATAAAACTAATAATAGTAATGATGATAATGACAATAACGATAACATTATGGATAATGATAATGATAATTATGATAATCATGATGATAATAGTAATAAAAAAATGATGATAACAGTAAAAATGATGATGATAATTAGAATAATAATAGTAGTGATAGTAGTGATGATAATGATAATAATCATAATGATAATGATGATAGTGATGATGATATTAACAACACTGATAATAATGATCATAATGATAATATTGATAATAGTAGTAATAATGATAACAATGATGATAAAGATATGATAATAATCCTAATAATAATTATATGAGTATTAACGTCAATAATAATCATGATAACAATAACAATAATGGTGACACTAATAACAACAATAATAGTAATAATATGATGCAATATCAATTAGTAAAATAATTATGATGATGATGATTAAAATAATGATGATAATGATAATAATAATAGTAATAATATTGATAATGATAGTTATACTTAGAATAAGGATGATAATGATAATAATAGTATTAACAATGATAATGATAATAGTAATGATAATGATTATAATGATAAAAATGATTTAAAAAAATATGGTGATAATCACAGAAATAACTGCATTGATGATAGTAATGATGATGCAATAAATGATAATTCATCGGTTATATTGAAAAGAAACATACAGCCAATTAACATGTTACTGCTTCAACAGCCAGTAGATCATATTGCAACTCGATTCAAGTCGACCATTGCGTCTATATTGCAATGAATATCTTATTGATCTATAGTTTCCATACGGATACTTTATAAAGATAACGATTGAACGAACGACACCCCTTTATAAAGCAAATTAGTTTATTTTCTTTTTTCATCGATAAAAAGTTATTTAAGTGATACGAGGGTCATGATGTCCATAAATATATATATTGAGCACAAGAATAATACAGCTTTTGCATAATTTGTACATATGTCACGAGGTGCTTTAAAACTGCTGTGATATAACTGTTGTATAGTTTTGGTGATCATAACTGCAATATGTCATAGATATGTTATCTATGATATGGATCTGTCACTGTTTTATTTAAGATTGTAAATCAGTTGTAAAATATCATAAATCTTATTGTAAAATGTCACAAATCGGTTATTCGTATCCTGGATCTTTCACTATTCTATTTCTTTCCAGATCTTATATACCACGCAGCAGAGTCTAGCACATCTACTGAAGCCTCCCCTACCTTACCTCGACGCTCCTTCCA
>NW_028234443.1:12003630-12006130 GCF_977035675.1 Penaeus japonicus
TCACTCAAATGCTCCTACGACCTTTACAGGTTTCGGATCAATAATGTAACAGGTCGTAGGGACATTTATATTATTGCAGGGGAGTTTCATCTCTTCGGTTGAATAATTGTTGTTGTTGATATTGTCGTTAGTTAATGTATTATATTCATTTACGTTATTAGTTGTATCTGTAAATCTTCTCCTTGTTATTATCATTTATAATATTATCCTTATCACTATCATTATTATTGTCATTATCAGTAATGTAATTATCATTATCATTACTATCATCATCATCAATATTATCATCATTATTATGATTATTAAAATCATAATCATTAGTATTATTAGCATGATTATTTCTGTCATCATCACTATAAAAATATCCATATAATTTTTTATTCATTATGGCCAACATCATATTTTTTGCTTTAATTATTATTGGTTAAGTTATTATCATCACTATTATCATTAAGATTATTGCCCTTACTATCATCATTATCATTATCACAACTTCCCTATTATCATGATAATTGTTATTGTAATCATCATCACCACCGGTATCATCAATATGATAATCATATCCATCAACCTCATCATCACATCAAAATCACAATCATCACAGTCACTATCACCATCACAATCTTCATCATTACAACCTCCATCAATCACAGTCACCACCATTACAACAACACCATCAAAATCATTTCTTCATCATATCTGTTGCAATCACCATCATCACAGTCACCAGTCACTATTACAGTCGCCACCCTCATCATTACCATCATGTTCTCCATCATCATCACAATCATCATCAAAATTACCATCAGGATCACCACCATGACAGCCACTACCAACATCATACTTACCAACATCACCTTCACTGTTATCATTATTACAATCATCTTCATTATCATCATCACAATCACCACAGTCATCATCACAGTGGTCACTATCATCACCACTATCACAATCCTTTCCATCATAATCCCCATCATAATCAGCACCATCATCACATGGGGATGGGGATAGTGATGATATTAATAACAATAATAATAATGGTAATATTATTAATTATAATGACAATAATAGTAATGACAATATGAGTAATAATAACAAGGATAATTATGATGATAACAATAATACCAATAATAAAAGCAATAAAAAAAAGAAACTGACTTACCGCTTATGACTAAAGGCGCATTCATATCCAGGGTCGCTTGGCGTTGAAGCCCCGAAGCCTGCTTCATCTGAGGCTTCGAATTATGACTAGCATCACCCTTGTTGCTCTCCTCCTTCGTCGAACTTCCTGTGCTCTTTTTGGAGGTCGAGCTTGAAAAGAGGGACGAAAGAATTCCCTTTTTCTTCGAGGGTGACTGGGTGGGACTAGGCGAACTCCTACCGCCCTTCTTGCTTGGGGAATCCGTAGGTTTCTTCTTGGAAGGAGACGTGACCGGGGAGGTTGGTTTCTTGACGGAAGAGCTTGGCGGCACCTCTGAGACCGAGCTTGACTTGACCAGGGTCGGTTCTTTGCCCGTTTTCTTGGTTGAGGGTTGTTGGTCGAGAGGCTTTTTGTTCTCCTTTGGTTCGTTCGGTTGGGTGGTTCGGTCTTCGGATATAGGTTGTGGTTCGACGGTCTCTACGTCGAGGTTAAACTGGACTCTCTTGACTGTCCCTGTGGAGGTTGAATCCTTGTTCTTCTTCTTGATGATGGAATTAACTCTCTTCATGGGTGTCGTCTCTGAGCCGTCGATTGCATCCTCATTCTCCTCATTCTCCTCAGTGGGTGTCTTCTGAGACGTCTCTCCGTCGCTGCGATCTGTTTCATTATCATTTGGTTCTCTCGTTTCCTCCGAACCATTCGCTTTCCCGAGATCCTTTGTCGGATCACTGCTTTCTTTGCTAAGCTCGAGGTACAGCTTTTCGAACTGGTCCTCATTGCTGATCGATATTCCATTTGACTGGGGTTCCCTGTCGCCATTTTCGCTCGAGCTTTCTTCCTTGTCTGTTCCTGTATTCTCGTCACTGAACGACAAGGGAATCTTATCTGATTCTATGTTTTGTGGAGAATCACGCGTTATGTTGCTAATCAATTCGGAGGCTTGGTAGTCCCCACAGAAGCTACCATTGTGTGAGTCGATGGACAAGCCGCGTTCCAACTTCATCTTGTTTATGTCCTCTTCGTAACCGTCATTTGTTTCTTCGGGTTCTTCTTCTTCGTCGCTCTTCGAACTGCGACTTCCGTCCGTTTGCTGTTCGAAACTCTCAAACCTCTTGATGAACTTGGCAACTTTACCCCGATTTCTTTTGGATTTCTCAGTTGACTCTGAGTCATCGACTTCACTGTCACTACGTTTGTCAGAGCAATCTTTCTCGCGGTGTAGCTTGTTCTTCGCCTCAACCGGGTCTTCTGACACTTCCGACGTCACTTCACCAAACACATCATCATCATCCTCAGAGGACTCTCCGCCTCCCGTACTAGCGAGCGTGCTCCCTCCTCCAAAGCTCGAGAAAGACTGCC
>NW_028234443.1:12026130-12028630 GCF_977035675.1 Penaeus japonicus
ATATGTATATATATATATATATATATATACATATATATATATATATATATATATATATATTCATATATATATATATATATACATATATATATATATTTATATATATATATATATATATATATATATGTGTGTGTGTGTGTGTGTGTGTGTGTGTGTGTGTGTGTGTGTGTAAATATAAACTTAATACAAAGTAATTTCTCCACAAAGTAAGAATAACTTCCATAAGCTGTACCTTAGCTGAGAGGAAAAGGTTCGTTAGTTGTTTTTTATGTGTGTGTGTGTATGTGTGTGTGTGTGTGTGTGTGTGTGTGTGTGTGTGTGTGTGTGTGTGTGTGTGTGTGTGTGTGTGTGCATATATGTCAGTCTAACGATTGCGGATGCGTTTGTATATTTATATATTCTATACTAAACAGGTGTTTCTGTGTGTACGTGTATGCGTTCGTGTGTGTCTGTACGTACAAGTGTCTCTTCCCTTTCCAGGAATTATTGTTGCTATATAAATGCACAGTAGTTCGTCAAAGCTTAATATCCAACAAAATCTACTTTTCACTGTCAATAACCAACGGCACACACCCACACACCCACACATACACACACACACATACACACACACACAAAGCGGTCATTCATATATGCATGCGATTACAACGCGAACATGCAGAAATATTGCACAAATAAACAGCGCGAGGCAGGAATGTGATATAAAAAGACACGATGCTCTTATTATACTTTTTTTCGTAATTGAAATAAGAAAATAAAAAGAGCTAGAAAGCCAATAATGATCTTGATTAAGAATGAGGAGTTCATGATAAATCATCATTATCATTATATCTCTCAATTCCAAGCAAGAAAACAAACAAACAAACAAAACAATACGGAACTTACGTGGCTAATTTCTTGGTCTTCATGCTTGTGTAAGTAACTTTTCCTTCACAACTTCACAACATATAACCGTCCTCGTGTTTCATTTATCTCAGGGCTTATCTACACATCTATGGTACTTCCGGTACCGTTGCAAAATTTCCTGCAAGGTGCCGTTATCTAAGACATGACACAGTTGACTCCTCTTAGCCATAGAGCCAACGGGTGCAATCAGCAGTCTGTTGTCTTTAAGGAACAGGCACATGACATTACAGAGCGCTGTGATTCGATCAAACCTGCATTTTCATCGAAATTTATGAGTGACATTACAGAGCGCTGTGATTCGATCAAACCTGCATTTTCATCGAAATTTATGAGTGACATGAAAATTTCCACGTATTACACTGTCGCCCGCCACTTTGCCCCGCCTTCAACACCTGCAACCTTTTCCAATGTGCTTTAGACATGATCACTTTCAAACACCAACTCACATGCCTCTCACCAGTCGCGCTTGCACTAACCACGGTCACATCCCCTCTTAAGACTATCACATTATAATTTGTCTAGAATATCGAGTGTGTCTTATCTGGCACCTGACACTGGCGCGGGTGTGCCAGGGGACAGCCCGACTTCCGCTCACGATGACAACACTTAAAGACCGGACATTGCTCATGATAACAGTAAAATGTATCTTCTGTAGGTCTTAACACGAATGTATTTTAGAGTCCCCCCTCACCCACTCAACCATGACATTTACACGTTCGTCTTAAGAGGGTTTTCACAATTGTGGTAATTTTGTTGTTATTGTGTAATACCTTTATCTTCGGAATGAAAAAAAAGTGTTGTCAAATACAAATTTAGAAAAGCACAAGCATTAACTGTAAATTCCCGTACAACAAAATGTCAACCCCAATTTTTATCAATTGAAAGAAAGCTGTCACCTTTTCTTCACCATTAACGAGAGGCGGCAATGCCAACGTAAAAGACACGTGAGTCATTACGATACTGATGTAGATAAGAAATGATAGTGAGGGAGGGCTATAACACTATCCTCGCTGAAGAAGTGATAAGGGATTTACGTTATGCATTCACTGGCTTTCAAGGTAATGTTCATCTCCATATATATATATATATATATATATATATATATATATATATATATATATATATATATATAGAGAGAGAGAGAGAGAGAGAGAGAGAGAGAGAGAGAGAGAGAGAGAGAGAGAGAGAGAGAGAGAGAGAGAGAGAGAGAGAGAGAGAGAGAGAGAGAGAAAGAAAGAGAAATAAAGAGAGAGAGAGAAATACACAGAGAGAGAGAGAAAGAAAGAAAGAGAGAGAGAGAGAGAGAGAGAGAGAGAGAGAGAGAGAGAGAGAGAGAGAGAGAGAGAGAGAGAGAGAGAGAGAGAGAGAGAGAGAGAGAGAGAGAGAGAGAGAGAGAGAGAGAGAGAAAGAAAGAGAGAGAGAGATAGAAAGAAAAAGAAATAAAGAGAGAGAGAGAAATACTGAGAGAGAGAAAGAAAGAAAGAGAGAGAGAAAGAGAGAGAATGAGAGAGAGAGAGAGAGAGAGAATTCCACGTACAAGACAAAGGTACTAAATTCCGCCCTCACTCCCCACAATCCACAGCAGCAACTTCCA
>NW_028234443.1:12051130-12053630 GCF_977035675.1 Penaeus japonicus
TCAAGTTAATTATGATAATACCCAACTTAATCCAATCCAGATTCTAGTCGAAATATCTTTAATAAAATCGTATCTTACAACCATAAACAAATTTTCTAAACATTACAAAATTGAGCATTCGGTCTCCTTCAAAAGAAATTAAACTTCCATTTCATTTATCAAATCCTCTTTACAAACCACCATTCTCTTGACAAGCTACGTGAATACGCCTTTAAATGCCCTCAATGTCGAAATGTAATACGTGCGTAGTCTTTCAAATGTGATGTATATTGTTGGCAAAAAGACATCGTTCATCGGAGTGGAGATGGCAAGGGATGGCGGGGGAATGGGGTGGGTGGGGGTGGGGGGGAGGTGAAGGGTTAGAGAGGGTTGGCTAATGAGCTGCGATGCCTCGTCTATTCTATTTAGAAAGAGAGAGTGAGAGAGAGAGAGAGAGAGAGAGAGAGAGAGAGTGAGAGAGAGAGTGGGTGTTTGACACGTGTGTCTTTTATTTTGCGCGCACCTATCTATTTGTATGAGTGTGTGTGTGTGTGTGTGAGTGTGTAAGCGTGAGTGTGTGTATGTGTGTGTGTTTTGCTTCTGAATGTGTTTATTGTTTGGATTTCTGAGATGCACGGGGTTAGCATTTCTGTGTGATGTTCCATGGGCAGTGTTTGCGGATCCGAGAGGAATATTCACAGAGGAATATCGAACCGGCGAGATATCCTGTAGGCCTAAAATATATATGAGTATAGAAAGGCTAAGAGATATTTAGTTCTTACTTTTGACTGGCCTTGATATATCTTTTCTGTATCATGTTTTACTTCATTTTATTTCCTAACCTCAATTTTAGTGATTATATATATCCTTTGATTTAACTTTATTTCGATTTGAATTGCCTTATCTCACTCTACATTACCCTTACTTTATGTCACCTTATTTTACATCTTCTTACATTACTCCACTTTCCCTTACCTTAACGTAACTTATTTTACATTACCTTACTTTTCCTTACCTTACGTTAACTTCCTCTACTTTATCCTACCTTCTCATTCCGGACTGAAATGGAAGGGCTATTATTGATTGGTATTATCAAGGGTAATCAATTATGTAATCACGTACATAATCCAGTGTTATGGCAGTTACAGTACTTTCCTCGTATCAGACATTTTGTATGATCATTAATATTGAAGTGAATCGACAGATTAGAAAGTTTTGTCGTATTTTATTACGATGTATTCATTTGTTAACAAATCTCAACTGAAAATCGTAGATGTTTTATCATTCTTCGTTTTTTTTTTTTTTTTTTTTTTTTTTTTTTTAATGTTATCAGAAATGTGTGATCTGTCACAATGCATGTCTTGCATAAAGTTCACGGTGACACATGTTTAGGAATGGCGTGAATGTAAGTCCGGTGTAAAGATAAAGGACAATGAAACACGTCCAAGTATCGAAAAATATAAATATAATCGGAGTAATGTTTTCCATAGTGATTGTGTTGAAGTATTCATCACTGGTTTCGGTTGCAAGATTGTGAAAAAAAAATCTAAATATCTTGAAGTAATTGGAATAGGAGATAATAGATAAGTAAATGAATAAATATGAATTAAACATAGACATGATATAATCGTTTTTTCTTCTCTGATACTGTGTTGAGTATTGTTGTTTTGTAGTTGTCAGTGCATGCAAGAAATTGCTGATATATCTATATAACTTTCTGGAAAGTTTAATGTTTCTGCTTAATGTGAATCTTTCTTAGGATATATTTCTCTCCGGGGTGTTATGCATAATAAACACATATAAATAAGATGCTTAATGTTATATGTACCCTTCGGATCCATCAAGCTTCGCTGTCTGGAGAATGTAAATACCTATAAGGTTACAGAACTATGTACTCAAGGTTTATGTGCCTTTTCCTGGATGCTCCTATCGGGATCTATGTGTAACGGACGGACGTGTTGTTATGTCCAATTATGTGACATATCGAAAGACTTAATTAGCGAAGGACTGCCTGCTCAATACCATCGCCTCGTCACCCAGTCTTTTGAGGGGTATCTCTATATTTGCCTCGGTCTCTATGCAGCGAAGAATTATATATAGCGTTCATGCGTGTGCTAGGTATTGCAGATGGTATATGAGGTATGAGGTTTCCGGTTTTCAAAGGGAAGAAGAAAAAGGATCTATTATATGATATGCGATTGTGTAGACTATGTGGGTCGTTGTGTGTACGACGTGTTGGTCAGTTTGAATGGATTCATCCTTGTTTAGGGGGAGATCATGCTATTGGATTTCAGGAAATGGACACTGCTATAATGAGTGGTGAGTGGAACAAAGGAAGGAAGGGAGGAGGAGGAGGAGGGGGAGGAGGAAGGGGATGGAAGCGAAGGAGAAGGAGGATGTAAAGAAAACGGGGAAGGAACAGGAGGAGAAGGAAGAAGAAAGGGAGGTGAAGTTGGTATGAGGAGAAAAGAAGAGGGAGGAGGAGGAAGAAGAGGAAGCGAAGGAGAAGGAGGAAGTAAAG
>NW_028234443.1:12093630-12096130 GCF_977035675.1 Penaeus japonicus
CCTGATTTTTTTTTTTTTTTTCAAGGATACTATCATTTCATAGATTTTTGCAAACTTTATCATACTTTAAACTCTTAACGTACTTAATCCTTTTTCTTATCAGTATATATATATTTTTTTTCTGTTTTCTTTCTTTCTTTTATTTCTTTCTTTTCTTTTTTTTTCTGTGTGCCTTCTTTTCATAGTTCTTGATGTCTTTCCTCAGTGCCAATTGATAGTGTTTTGCCCTTCTCATTTTGTATCATGTGCTTTTATATATTGTGTTTATTTACATGTAATCGCACCGTGTGGAGAAGCATCGCTAGCTTATGTAGTAATAAGGATGATGAGGTGATATCAGTCATAATAATAATTATGATAATAGAGATAATGATAATAATGGTAATGTTAATTACGATAATAATGATAATAATAATCATGATAATAGTGATACTGAGGATAATGATTATGACATGGTACGACCCTGTAACTACCCACAACTTTTGCAATCACAACAACCCGAAGAACCACTTACGACCTTACAACCACCCCTGACCCTTGCAACCCCCCAACGACCCTTTCAACAACCTACGACCCTTGCATCCACCCTAGGAACCGTATACCCCTCACGCCCCTGGCAACGACTACGACCCCTTGCAACGCTATGACCATTGCAATAGTACGACCCATGCAATCTCTTTGTAGACCCTGCGTGTTCAAAGACTAATGGAAGTGCAACGGATTCAATAGAAATGATAAAGATATTGCAGTAAAAAGTTGCAATTTCATTTGGGTCTCGAGGATATAAAATCTTTCTAAGCGAAAAACTGGGGGAAACGAAGAAGAAAAAGAAGGAAAAAAAGAGGAAAAAGAAGAAAGTAAACAATAAGAAGAGGAAGAAGCAGAGAAGGAGATGAAGATTAAGAAAAGAAAAGACGAAGGGACAAAAAGAAATAGAAGAAGAAATGAATTAGATGAAAACAAAGAAGAAAAAGGAAATAAAAAAATGAAAAAGGAGAAGAGGAAACACAAAAAGAAGTAGAAGAAGAAGAAAGAGAAAGAGGGGAAGAATGTTTAAAAGAAGAAAAGAAGAAAGGGGAAGAAAAAGAAGAGACAGCAAAGGAAGAAGAAAAAGAAGAAAGGAGAAGGAAAAAGAAGAAACAATAAGACGAGGAAGAAAACACAAGGTGGATTTCTTTTTGAAGATATACATCAAAACATTTATTTTTCCTTAAGAGAAAATTGAGCACAAATAAAAAAATTCAATTAGCCGTGTTGTGAAATATGCTGATTTCAATCTCACTGCTAAGGAGCAGGGTAATACTGTTAGAGAGAGAGAGAGAGAGAGAGAGAGAGAGAGAGAGAGAGAGAGAGAGAGAGAGAGAGAGAGAGAGAGAGAGAGAGAGAGAGAGAGAGAGAGAGAGAGAGAGAGAGAAAGAAGAAGAAGAAGTTTATTTTCTGTGTCTGCTTGCATATTTGGCAGTTCTCACATCTCTCTTTCTCTTTCTCTCTGTCTCCCTCTCCTTCCCCTCTCCCTCGTCCCTCCTTCCCCTCCCCTCTCTCCCTCTATCTCTCTCTCTCATTCTCTCTCGCTGCCAGAGTCACCCGAACTCTTCAACATCGAGTTAAAAATCAGCCTTTTTTGCCGATCGTTTTTACACGGTCTTCCTTCCCTAAACAACACAGCTGCTCTAGATGAAGTGATCCTATCAGAACCATGATTACCCTTTTCTCTGAAATCCTAGAAAGAATTCCTTTTGTTTTGATTGCGAAAGAAGCCAGAGAGCGTGGCCCATTTTAATGACTCGGATAAAGGTAACGTGTCAGGGATATCGTTAACGGTGACATATGGCCAGGTGTGTCATGGTGGGAGAAAGAGAGAGAGGGAAAGAGAGAGAGAGAGAGAGAGAGAGAGAGAGAGAGAGAGAGAGAGAGAGAGAGAGAGAGAGATTTAGAGAGAGTGAGAGTTAGAAAGAGAGAGAGAGAGAGAGAACGAGAGAGAGAGAGTGAGTGAAAGTGAGAGTGAGAGAGAGAGTGAGTGAAAGTGAGAGTGAGAGAGAGAGAGAAAGGAAGGGAGGGAGGGAGAGAGAGAGAGAGAGAGAGAGAGTGAAAGTGAGAGTGAGAGAGAGAGTGAGTGAAAGTGAGAGTGAGAGAGAGAGAGAAAGGAAGGGAGGGAGGGAGAGAGAGAGAGAGATAGAGAGAGAGAATGAGAGAAAGAGAGTGAGAGAGAGAGAGAGAGTGAGAATGAGAGATAGAGAGATAGAGAGAGATTTAGTGAGAGTGAGAGTGAGAAAGGGAGAGAGAGAGAGAGGAGGGGTGACAGATGTAGCCGGACACACCCGCAAACAGACACAGAGAATGGAATGCGATTATTTTTTCTCTCTTTCTCTCTTTCTCTCTCTCTCTCTCCCTCTATTCATCTCTCTCGCTCTATCTCTCACTCACTATGACACATCAGAAGAGCGGATAACTTTGTACAGGAACTAAATTTTCTCCCGAGTTCCCCCATCTAAACCTGCTG
>NW_028234443.1:12116130-12118630 GCF_977035675.1 Penaeus japonicus
ACATGTTTGTATACGTCTGAGAAGGGCATTATAAACATACCTCGTTTCTCAGGCATTCAAGAGGGGTGATGATCAGAAATGTTGAAGGATTTGTGCTGAACGAGTATACGAGTTAGCAGAAGAGACAAAACAGTGAAGGGAGAAACAAACAAACAGGAAACACCACGAAAAGCCTTTGGGATATTCCCGTATTTTTTTTTTTTTTGTGTGTGTATTTTTCTTCTTTTTCTCCTTTGTTGTATTGCTTATATCTGAAAGGGTGCTTAGATTTAGCTACTAACGCCATCTAGGTGATAATGATAACCGACTTTAATTCATTTTAGCCAATATCTTTATCTCTGTTAATATCAACAAGTAATACATGTTGTTTATTACCCAATATAATCCCAAAGTTAAAACAAGGAGGGCTACCGTTCGAGTCCGTAAGCTGGACCACAGTTGATGTTAAGAAGGACGTCCAGGCAGGCAAAAGGAGCCATACCAATTCCCAAAAGGGTATCGCCATCAGTGCAGGATTTCATGGTGATTGCTCATTATCATCTACCTGTTAAGGAAGACAAAACATTTCACGAAGGCACTTTGGTGTAACGATATTGATATTTAATGTCATTCTTAAAAAGCATACACACACACACACACACACACACACCACACACACACACACACACAACACACATATATATATATATATATATATATATATAATATATATATATATATATATATATATATATATATACATATATAAACATATATATACATATATGTATATATATATATATATATATATATATATATATATATATATATTATATATATATATATATATACATATATATATATATGTGTGTGTGTGTTTATATAAATATATATATATATATATATATATTTATATATATATATATATATATATATATACATATATATATATGTGTGTGTGTGTGTTTATATATATATATATATATATATATATATATATATATATATATTTATATATATATATATATATATATATATATATATACACATGTTTATATATGTTTGTATATATATATATATATATATATATATATATATATATATATATATGTATATATATAATATATATATATATATATATATATATATATATATATATATATTATATATATATATATATATATATATATGTATGTGTGTGTGTGTGTTTATATATGATTATATATATATATAATGTTTATACATATATATTCATACATGCTGCATGTACCTATTTTATTTCTTTTATTCTTTCTTGTCATATCTCACTCTGTCTTTCCTTCACACTCTCGCTCTCTCTCTCTCTCTCTCTTTCTCTTTCCCACCCCACGTTATACAGCCACCAGGGATTCTAAGGAAAAATGGTATGGATTTGAGTTAATCCCCCATCTTTCAAGCTATATTGTGGACACTCAAATCTTTTACATTTTTGAACTGGCTAGGGTGGGTAAAAAAAATATTATAATATCTAATAACAATACCTATAAACGGGGACTTCATTTACATACTCATGCCAGTCACAGTACATCTGTAACCTGCCATCTATTTTAATCTATTACCTGTTATCTGTCATCAAATTCTTTGCCATCTTGTCCCTCTGGAAGGCACCCCTTTGTCTGGATCCCCTTGAAACGTTGTTTGTCAGTATTACTACAGGCTACAGTGCTGTGTTGCATCTTCAAACTGGTAGCCTTCACTCACTGTTGCAGATTAAATAGCAAGGTAATCGACAGGGGTACCAGTTGAGCTGGGATTGACTCGACGCACATGCGCGCACCTACATACATACGGACATTCATATGCGTAACAGTACTACTACGCAATACTTTTCCGAAAGTCATCGTGTAATCAAATATTTTGTAATAAGGAGGTAAGGTTATTATCCCTCAAGACCTTTTCTTTCTTTATCTTATTACGAAATGGCACAAATGATAATAAAGGAGCTGCTACCGAGGAAAATACCGCCATAGATGCACAGTACACGTAACACTTACTTTGACTTCATAGTAACCTACTACTATTCTTCCCGGAGGCAAAACTTGAACACGTGAACATTGAACGGCCAATCGGCGCCAATCGGTGTGTGATTACGTTTTTTTGATGTTATTCCTGGAACGATATTTCCTCATTGCATCAGTCATTCAAGTAAAGATAATAGCTATTTTTGGTTTCAAATTTCGTTTCTATGAGAAGCATATTACATCTACGTTATGTATGCTCGTATTATCTATATTACAATTATACATATGCTAAGCTTTTTGATTCCAGTATCCATGTCGATTACTTCACTAATACTAGTAAAGAGGATTTTTTATTCACTGACCTTGAATTCAGAAAAAAAAAAAAAAATTATAAAAAGGCGATATCTTTTATTGCAAGTGGGCAACTATTCTTGTTTAAACTACGATTCACTAAATATATATTTCATTTTTAATTTACTAGCACATGATAATACTAACAAAAAGAAACTTTCCAACAGATA
>NW_028234443.1:12131130-12133630 GCF_977035675.1 Penaeus japonicus
CACGAAGTGCCCTGAATAGGGGAGGTCCACAGGGGGGCGTAGCCCCCTCTTGGCAAAGGCTGACTTCAAAACTAGGCAAAATGAGGTAGGTAATTGGGTTAAGCTTTTGCATACGAAATATGTACCGAAGTAGCACGAAGTGCCTTAAAAGGGGGAGGGGTCCAGGGGGGGGGGCTAGGGGTAACTTCAAAACTAGGCAAAGATAGGTAATTGGGTTAAGATTTTCCATCCGAAATATGCCCGGAATTCATATTTTACCCCGCAATTTCCCTGATCTACTTTATGCCCTCCCCTACTATCGGGACCCAGATTTTGGGGTCCAGGGGTGGAAGCGCGCATTATTTCCACTATATATGAATAGTAGAGGTTGAGAGGAATCCATAGATACCACTTTTGTGGAATTTAGCGACGCGGCGTTATTCGGAAAATTTACCTATTATTTTTGTTACGATGATTTACCCCGATTTATTTCATGCCTTCCCCTTCTATCGGGACTCAAGATTCTTGGTTATGGGGAGGGTGGGGAGAGGGGGGAGGGTAGGGAGAGGGGAGGGGCTCGGATTATAACCACCATATATCAGTAGGTAGAGGTATGAGACAATTCTACGGGTACCAATACTGTGGTATTTAATAACGCTGTGCTCTTTTGCATATATTGCATTGCTACTATTGCATGGAGTGAAGGATTCTGGTATACGGGTGCATAGCCAATTCTGCACATAAGCAACTCTGATTATACAAAGTTAACTTAACAAGAGTTCGCTCTAAGTTTGAGATAGTGCAACATACATGATGCAAGTTATTACATCAACAATTATATTTTGGTAACAGTATCATGACGGCTAGCTCACTATATACAGTCTTCATGTGTTACGCATTACTGAAATAGCTATAAAATGCCGGCTTTGTACCTATTCTTATATAATAACGTATTAATTATCATCATATTACCGGGTTCCAGGTGGAGAAAGTAAGATTTTCTTTTATCAAATCTGGAATTCCAATTCTTCTATCTACATTTTGGAATTCTTGTAGCGAGTGTTGCTGTGTCAGTAAGTTGGGCTTAAACAAACTAAAGACACGGCTTTTTTATTCGTTCACTTCAGCAGAGAATTTCAATACTTTTGGTCGGACACGCAGACGCGCACACACACATACACACACACACACACACACACATACATACACACACATACACACACACATACACACATACACAGGTGGACATACACACATACATGCACACACAAACATACGAACGCACGTAAACACACACGCACGCACAAACACACGCAACTTATTTTCATAATCAATATTTCTTTTGTTATTATTGTTATTAAGATAACTATCATTAATACTATAATTATTAGCATTACTTTTGATAATAGTATAATTACTATAATGATGATCATGTCTACAATTATCCGTATTATTATCATAATTATATAACCATTATCATGATTTAAAAAAAATGATAATGATAATATTGATAATGGTATTATCAATGATTCTAATACGAATACTATTACTAATAATGAAAATAATGATAATGAGGATCATATTGATTATGTTAATGAGTATGATGCCAATAGTAAAAAATATGATAATTGTATACATGCATATAAGTAGGATAATATTGATAATGATAATGATGGTGTAAATAATAATAGTTATTATTACAATAGTGATTATAATGATAGTAATAAGAAAACAATATCAATAATAACAATAATGATGATAATAATAAAGATAACAATAAAAGTAACAATAATGATAACACTAATCATAATGATAAAAGTAATGATAATAATGATGACAGTAATTATAAGGGTAATATTGGTAATGATACTACTACTAATATTATTAACATTCATGATAATCATAATCATATTAATAATGATTATAATGATAATGATAATGATATTAGTAGTAAGAATAATAATGCCAATGATTGGATTAATAGTGATGACGATGAAAATGATTATGAAAATAGTTATTATCATTATCATGATGATAATGATAATAACAGTAATAATGATCTTTGTAACAATAGCGATAATGATGATAATGATAAGAATGATAAAGTCAATAATGATAATAAAAGCTATCATGATAATTATAATGATATAATGATTAAACCAATAACAATAATGATGATAGAAATAATAGTGATAATGATGATGATAATAGTAATAGTAATGATAATTACGAAAATAACAATAATGAGGATTATGTTATATCATTACTGTAATCATTAGTATTGCAATGATGATTAAAGTAATGAGATAATTATTATCGTACCAATAACCATAATGAATAGGATAGGATGATAATGTAAGTAATACATATGGATATTATCATCAGCCTTTTCATTATCATTATTATTGTTATCATTATGATTTTAGTAATATCATTGTCATTATCATCAAAATAAGTTGGATGATCGTTATCATCTTTTCTGTATCATCATTACTATCATTATCATTTTTATCATATTAGC
>NW_028234443.1:12143630-12146130 GCF_977035675.1 Penaeus japonicus
TATATTTTATAGAGATTTATATACATACCGTGTGCGTGTGTGTGTGTATATATACATACATACACACACACACACACACACACAAACACCATATAAAATATATAGATAAGATAATAGATAGATATCTAGATAGATATGTTATTGTATATATTATACATAATGATATATATTGTATATATAACATATACATATACATACATCATAAATATATAATATATATATATATAATAATATATATATTTGTATATATGTATTAATATATATATATTATATATACATATGTATGAATTAACTATATATAATATATATATATATATAATATATATTATTATACATAATCATATATATATATATATATATATATATATATATATACATACTTCATATATAAGTATATATATATATATATATACATAAATATATATATATATGATATATATAAAAACATATCATATATATATATATATATATATATATATATATAAATAACATAATTATATATATATGTATATATATATATATATTATATATGTATATGTTTATTTATATGTATAATAAATATATATATATATGATATATATATATATCTATATATTATATAATATATATATATATATAATCAATAACACACTGCCACTAAAAGAAAGGAAAAACTTGCCACGTTTCGAACTTATTCATGAAAGTTCCTCTTCATAAGCGAAAGTACAATCCAAATAATTCATTTTTTGGATTGCTTTCGCTTGAAGAGGAACTTTGCCCCCCCCCCCCGTGAAAAAGTTCGAAAACGTCGGCAAGTATATTTTCCTTTCTTTTAGTGAACAGTGATAATCAATTCTGTTAGTGCACGTTGTTGCTGTGTTGTTTTTGTGATATATATATATATATATATATATATATATATATATATATATATATATATATATATATATATATATATGTACAATCAAAATGTCAAAAGAAAATTAAAGTGTAAAGAAACAAAGGATACCTTCGATGGGTACAGAATCACGAAGAAAAAAAGTGTAATATGTGAAAAAAAAAAAAGTAAAAGGGGAAAGAAAATCGTGTAAAGGAAGAACCAGATCAAATCAATTGGACTTTTATCAAGATTAGAAGATGTGTTGAAATAAAAGACACAAGGCTGATTAAATGGAGATGAATGAATGGACATTAACGGAGAGGCTCATCCGTGTGAGTGAACGAGAGAGAAAGATGTGAGGGCAATTGAAGGTGATGGAGAAAGTCTTCGTAAAGAGAGAGAGAGAGAGAGTGTGTGTGGGGGGAGATAAGGGAGAGAGAAAGAGAGGGAGAGATAGGGAAGGAGAGGGAGAGGATGAGTGAGAGAGAAGGAGAGGGAGAGATAGGGAAGGAGAGAGAGAGAGGGGGGGGGGGCGACAAAGAGATCCCGAGAGACAAACAGACAGACGGAGACGAAAAGACCAAGTAAAAAGTCAAAATAAAGAGCGTAAAAGGGGGAAAAAATATGAAAGAAATAAAGGGAAAAAGAGGGAAGGAGAGATATTTGGGATGGGAATGAGAGAAAGAGCACACGGAGGAAAGGTGGTTAGAAGTGTTATGAAGAAAGGAAATGGAATAGACGTAGTAATAGAAGGATAGAAGTTGATAAGGTGAAAAAGAATCAAAACAGACGAGGACACCGTGAAGAAAAAGAGAAAAAAAGGAAGAAAAGATAAGATTGAGAGAAAGATAAAGTGGAATAGATAGAGAATTGAATTAATGTGGAAATAGAGAGAAAGAAAATGCGAAGAGAGTGAGAAAGGGGAGAGGAAAGGAAAGTGGAGAGAGAGATAGAGAAATTAGAGAAAAAGAGAAAATAGATAGAGTGGATAGAACGAGAGAAAATGAAGAGAAAGAAAGAGTGGATTGAAATAACAAACAAGAGAAAAAAAGAAAGTGGATTGAGATAGCAAGAGAGGAGAAAGTAGAGAGAAAGAGCAGATTAAGAGAAAGATGAAATAGAGAAAAAGATAGTGAAGTGAAAGAGGAGTGGATAGAAAGAAAATATCGAGAAAGGCGAAAGTGGAGAGAAAGAGCAAATGAAGCTTAAAAGAAAATATAAAAAATCAAATGAAGTGATGAGAAAGAGAAAATGGAGAGGAATAAAAAAGAGAGTGAGAAAGAGAAAAGTGAGAGAAAAAGAAAATGCAGAAAACGAGAAAATAGCGAGGAAGAGAACATTGACAGAAAACGAACACTGGGAGAAAGAGAAAATTGAGAAAAAGAGAAAGTTTATAGGAATAACGAGAACAGAAACCGTAAATGATGATATATATATATAGAGTGAGAGAGAGAGAGAGAGTTCAAATTCAAATTCAAAATTCAAAAAACTTTATTCCATAAATTACAATGGTTATTCTTTTTTTGTTTTTATTTTTTTTTTTTTGTTTGTTTGTTTTTTTTGTTTATTTTTTTTATTCTTAATACTATAATATACAATACTTCTGTTTAATACGATGTCACAACTGACAATTTAGGAAAT
>NW_028234443.1:12186130-12187301 GCF_977035675.1 Penaeus japonicus
TAACGGCATTATAGATTTTTTCTGCACTCCAACCATTGCAAGAATTATATTTGGAGTGAGATTAAACACTAGTTTATGAAGAAATTTTGAATATCTATATAAGACGAGACATATAAAAATCATTAATTATTACATTGTTAATTCTAATAAAACACAATGCTGTAAATATATGTCATATCATATTCATATTACGTACGAACAGGTCACTTGAAAATTATTATCATTCTATAAACTTTACAAAAGAAATGGCAAGAAATTTTAAGTTCTATCTGACTGAATGTAGATTTTATGTTGTTTATATGCGCATTCACAGATGTCTGACTACTTTTTTTTTTCTTTTTTTTTTCAAAGTGCAAAACGCGAACTGGTACTGGTTGCGTGAGCCACAGGCAAGTTTCCAGAAAAAAAAGAAAAAAATATATATACTGCGTAACTTAAATATGATTTCTATAATGTGTTAACTTTTGTTCTATTCATAACATATTTCCCGGTATAAATTGATATCATTATGATTGTTTAAAAAAGCATATTCCATGTCGCAAACAAATAATGATGTGCTTCAGATATACTAAGTGTTGCTGGCATAGTAGAGAAACTTTACGTCGTTCTATATGAACCTACCATGAATTTCAGCATCATGCACAGACTCATCAACAATACCAGGAAGTACCATTCTAGATCAGGTGGAAAATACACATCAGGCAGTACGGGCCCAGCCCACTGCAATATTGATATCAACAACAGCCAGTAACAATAGCAGGTGCCCTTTGTTTACAACGATCCACAACCAATGGAAAGTTAATTGATATACTACTCGGAATTAATCAGTGGGAAAACATTTCAACCATATTGATATAAGCAGACTGTATTAATACATTTTGATATCTATATGATTCCAGGCGAGTAGGAAGAATCTATAATACAAATTCCATAATTCGAGAACTAAACAAATAACAAAATCAACAGCGACAGATCCTGAACTAGCAGACGTGGTTCCAATTTACGCTTGTTTGCAGTGTTGATATTGATTAATAAGTTGACATTTTTGTGTTGACAAAACGGAAAAGGAAACCTACAACAAATATCGACGCTTTATTGAAAGAATAAGACGCGGTCTGTTGATGATTGTATTTTCATTTTGGAGAGAGGGAGAGAGAGAGAGCATGAGAGA
>NW_028234443.1:12192401-12197401 GCF_977035675.1 Penaeus japonicus
TAATAAACAAAAAATATAATAATAAAGATAATAATGATAACAGAATTAGGATGATAGCAATGACAATAGGAATTACAAAGATAAGTACAATAACAAATACAACAGTAATATAAAGATAATCTTTCTATCTCAGTGGCAAAATACTTTCAAAAATAAAAAAAAATCATGACAATGTAAAACATTCCTAAAACTGCTGGTTTCGAAAACGCACTTTCCTTGAAAATTACACAATTGGACATCCTTTCCAAATGCAATTTAAAGGATGAATAGTGAAAATACAAGCGATTAAAGTGTTAGAGCGTTATTTCTACCCGTATACAGGAATAGAAACGTATATAAAGGTCATCAACATAAGAGTATGTGAACTTATCCACTTAATTAAAAGCAAGTCGGCTACTGTCAAGATGGGTAATTTGGTTTCTTTGCTTTGAATGTGATCTCTGACGTTAATTTCATAAATATCGTGTGTAAGGTGTGAATTAATAGCTAAAAATTTAGAGATATGAAAATCTTAAAAATTAGGAAAATTGTCTAAGTGTATCTTCAAGGCCAGAGATTAAAATATAATTTTAAAAGATAAGATGAGAAATGAAGGATAATAAATGAAAACGATTCAATTTCGAGTAACTGATAATAAAGACGAGTGGTATTATAGCCCATGAAATAAAGTGAAGGATCAGAATATACTCACATTTCGTTAAAATGCGTTAATATTCATTGTTTCATGACAATGTTTAATGATACATGTTTTATTATTTAATAATAATATTTAATATCAAATGATGAACGGTAGTTAGAATATCTATCTATCTATCTATCTATCTATCTATCTATATATATATATATTATATATATATATTCTATATATATATATATCTATATATATATATTATGTACATATATATATATATATATATATATATATATATATATATCTCTCTAATATATATATATATATAATTATCTATATAAACATGTATATATATATGTATATATATAAATATATATATATATATGTATATTTCTATCTATTATTATATTATATATATATATATATATCATATATATATATAATATATATATACATATATAACACCACACACCACACACATATTACACACACACACACACACCAACACACATATATATCTTAATATAAAGTATATATATATATATCATATATAATATATATATATATATATTTAAATAAACTTAATAAATATATATATATATCATATATATATATATATATATATATATATAAATATCCTCCGTGAATAAATATATATATATATATATATATATATATATATATATATATATATGAATAATATAAAATATATTAAATAAATGAATCATAAATCATATTTATAATATATATACTATATATCTATTATATATATCATAGATTATAGTATATATATATAATATATATATATATATGATATATATATACACACATGAATAAATAAATATATAATATAATCTACATTTTAAATAATAAATATATTATTATATATACATATATCATATATAATTTCTTTATATATATACATATATATATTACTATAATTTATATATAATATATATATATATATACATACACATGAATAAATAAATATACTATATATATATATCTATATATATATATATATAATATTATATATCTTATATACTTAATAATAAAATATTAATAAATATATAGATATTTATATAAAAAATATCAAATATATATTATATCATACTATATATATATAGTATATACTAATATATATATATTACTAGTATATATATAAATAAATGAATATATATATATATATATATCTATTATCTAAATAACTATATATATAGTGTGTAATAATATATTTATATATTCAGATATATATATGTATATATATATTAATATCTATAAATACATATATATATTAGTATATATATATCTTAATATACATATATATATATTATATATATAATATATTATATATATATATATGTATGTATGTCGGTATAAATATATACGTATATATTATATACTATATTATAATTATATATATATAAATATATATATATTTATATATAAATATGATATATAATATATATATATGATATATATATATCGTTATAAATATTATATAATAAACATATATACAACATATACATATATTTTTATATCTATATATATATATATATATATATAAATAAATACATATATCTATATATCTATATATATATATATTTATATATTATAAATAATATAAATATAGATAGATAGATAGATAGATACATAAGATAGATATGTAGAGTTAGCTAATATATATCTATTATATATATATATAATTATATATGTGTGTGGTGTGTTGTGCTTGTGTGTGTGTGTGTGTGTGTGTGTGTGTGTGTGTGTGTGTGTGTGTGTGTGTGTGTTGTGTGTGCGTGTTGTATGTGTGTGTGTGGTGTGATTATTTATATATACTACATATCTATATATATATTTATATATATATATATATATATATATCTATAAATATATTTGGTGTGTATGTGTGAGTGAGTGTGTGTTTCTCTATCTATCTATCGATCATCTATACTTCTAATCTATCTATCTACTCTACTCTAATCTATCTATCTAATCATATTCTATATATATATATATATAAATATTATTATTATATTATATTTATATATTTATATATATATAAATATAATATATCTATATATGTTAATCTATATATCTATATTATATATATTATATATTATATCTATATATATATATATATATATATTATATACATATATATAATCATATCTATTTTATATATATATATATATATAATATATATAATATATATATCTACATAATACTTATATATATATATTTTATATATCATATATTCATATAATATAATCTATATATATTACTATATATATATATTCATGCATATATATATATATATATATATATATATATATATATAATTGCATTCATATTTATTATAATTTATCTCTAAATATTATAATATATCATGAATATATACTATTCATATATATATATATTATATATATATATGTATATATATATATTATATTATATAACATACATATTACTATATATATATATTAATGATATATATATATATACATATATATATATATATATATATAAATTATACTTATATATATATAATATGTATGGTATTATATGTATATATATATACGTCTATATATACACATAAATATATATTATATATTTACATATATCTATATATATATATATATATATTCTTATATATATATACTAGATATATATATATATATATATATGCAATATAGTATTATAAATATATATATAAATATAATATTATATCATATATATACACAATATAAACATAAATATTACATATATTTATATATATAACTATATATATATATAGATATAATATAAATTTATCATATAAATATATATATCTATATATAATATATCATAAAATATATACTATATATATATAGATAGATAGAATAGATAGAACACATAGATAGATAGATAGATAGATATATATATATATTATATCTATATATATATATATATCTATGTGTTGTGTGTGTGTGTAGTAGTGTGTGTGTGTTGTGCTGCTGTGTGTGTGGTGTGTGTGTGTGCTGTGTGGTGTGTGATGTGTGTGTTGCGTGTATTTGTGTGGTGTGGTTTGTATATTTTGATCTATATAAAATTATTAATATCTTATATATATATTATATATAGATCTATAATATATATATATATAGCTATGTTATGTGTGATGTGTGTGTGTGTGTGTGTATATCTATTATCTATCTATCATACTTTCTATATATCTATTATCTATCTATCTAGTCTATCTATCTATCTAATATATATATATATATATATATAATATATATATAATATATATAGTATTATATAATATATAATATATATATATATTTATCTATATATATGTTTTTCTATAATAATATATATATATATATATCGATATAATTATATATATATATATATACTCAATCATTATATCACATAAATATCTTCATATATTATATTTTATAATATATATACATATATTATATATACATATATATATATAATACATTATATTCTATATCTATTATATATATATATATCCTATATATATACTATATATATATATACATATATATATATATATCTATATATTTGTATATATATATATATTAGACATATATATTGCTTATAATATAATATATTTATATATATATCTCTATAATATAATATATATTATAGTCATATATCCTCTCTATATTCTATATTATTATCTATATATATATTAATATTATACACAAATATATACTATATCTATACATATACATATATATATATAAATCTTAATATATCTTATTTATATATTATTTACTATATATATATTATTATATATATCTACTATATATCTATATTATATATACAAAGTAATATTCTAAATATTACATATACATATATCTCTATATATATATATATATAATTATATATATATTATATACATATTCTTTATAATATATCTAACTCTCTATTATATATCTATATCAATCATAAATGAAAAATCGATATACTTATATATATAATATTATATACCTTTACTATATATCTCTATATATATATTATAACTATATATCTATCTCAATAAAATCTTTTACTATATATATGTATCTATATATTAACACCCAATCTCAGTTAGTACATATATGTAAATACGGTTGCGTATATGTATATTAACGGCCACTCACATAGCGATCCTAGAAATGCAGATTTTCTACCTTCCGCCAAAGTCCGTGTGATGCACAGTCCATTTTCCTTGAAGGACTTCAAAGTAAGACGGAGGTGGATCTATTCTATATATCCTTTTCAGTTTTAATCTAAAGCCTTACAATCAGACACGCTGTCACTATATGTCGTAATTTTTAATCGTATCTAAATCCCTTTTTACCCCAAAGTTTTGCAG
>NW_028234443.1:12199901-12219956 GCF_977035675.1 Penaeus japonicus
ACAAAAAAATAACTTAGAAAATGAAAATAAAATTAGATAAAAGTATTCAGTGTGATTGCTCCCAATTCCCAGAATGCTTTTATTTACGCTCTCGCGTTCCTAACATTG
The DNA here is from genome assembly GCF_977035675.1 of Penaeus japonicus. Lineage (NCBI taxonomy): Eukaryota > Metazoa > Arthropoda > Malacostraca > Decapoda > Penaeidae > Penaeus > Penaeus japonicus. Next base: position 12,200,010 of record NW_028234443.1, read on the forward strand.
TTATGCAAAATGCAAAAATATTGTTCAACCGTAAATATTATATGCAGTAACCTTGTCACTTTAGGTTTGTTCGTATTTCATAAAGACGTGAGGTTCATTTATGTATATATTTGGGTGTAAATATCTTATGGAAAAAGCACCAGTTTCTCTGTATTTGTTATGTAATCACATGCATATATATGTACATACTACATATGAATAGTTTTCTCCACCATGTAGAACAATACTTTATAATCAATATTTCCGTCCTCTCTTACTCATGCAAGTAATGTATGTATATCTATCTGTCTGTCTATATATTCTTACTCTCTCTCTTTCTCTCTCTCTCTCTCTCTCTCTCTCTCTCTCTCTCTCTCTCACGCTCTCTCTCTCTCCTCTTTCTTTCTTTCTGTGTGTGTGTGAGTTTTGTGTGTGTGATGTGTACAATATATTGAACCGCTTGTGTAGAAAAAAAAAAAAAAAAAAAAAACTTCGGGATGATATATTTTCCTAAACACATCACAATTGACACATCACACACATTATATATATACTCTATAATATATACTATATATATATAATTCATATATATATATATATATATAATATATATATTATCATTATATATATATATGTATATATATATATATATATATATAGGTATATATAAGAATATTATATACATATGTAAGACACATATGTTATAGTGTATTATGTATATATAATATAATAATCTTATATAAATACAACTACTATATATAATTATATATAAAAATGTTACTATAATTATATTATATTATATATATTATATTATAAATGTGTGTGTGTGTGTTGTGTGTGTGTGTGTGACTGTGGGCTATATGTATATGTATACATATATATACTCATCGATATATATAATATATATATATATATATCAAGTATATACTTATAATATCAGGTATGTATTATATTGTATATGTATGATAGTAATATGTATTATGTATGTATGATATATATATTAATATATTATTAATATATCACTATTGAAAAAATATATATATATATATATATACATATGCATATGTATGTATATGTATATGTAGTATTGTATATGTATATTGTAATATATAATATATTAAATAATAATATATGATTAATTATATATATATATATAGTAGGGTATAAATGTATATAAGAATGTATATATATATATGTATATCTATATATATATAACTATATATCTCTATATATATATTGTATGATAGCATATTATATACATCATATATATTTATATATATATATTATATTATATGATAATATATATGTATGTATACATATATACACACAACACGACACACACACACACGACGACATATATAACATATATATATATATATATATATATATATGTATATATCTATATTATCATATGTGATATACCTTAATGATTACTATACACATATATAATGTGCGTGTGTAGTGTGTTTATGTGTATATATGATATATATTAAAATATATATATATCTATATATCTATATATCTATCTATAACTAGTATGATCTTAATTATATATATAAATATACTATATTTATATATATATTATATATATATATATATAGTAAAATATGTAAGTATATATATAAAATATATATATATATATATATCATATATGAGCATGTGTGTGTAGTTGGAAGGTTAGGGTGTGTGTGTTTAGAGATGTGTGGCTTACTGTGTATTTGTTGTTTGTGTTATGTATGTATATGTAAGTATATATCAGTGTGCGTGGTCGAAAGTATAAATTTATACTATTTCTAGCTCTAGCAGATCTAGTACAATGTCAGTGTATATATACATTATTGATATATTATATATATAATTCTTATATAAAATATATATATATATATTATATTTCTGATATTTATATTAAATTACATACTATAAAATACAGATATCATACATCATCTACTCATCATGCTCCATTCAGTCGAATGCGCAGAACTGGTAGTGTGAACCGTATTTTCTATATATAGCTAGTGTGTGCAGTGTTAGTGTTTGTCTATGATTATCAAGTATTCTGATTATATATATGCTAATAAGCGGGTAAATATCATAATATATAGTTTCTTGAGTATCATTGATATAGTCTCATCAATACATAATATAATATAGTGATGGGGGGTGGGAGGGTCGGAGAGTATGAAGGCAGGAGAAGGGACGTGGGCATAGATGGCATGTGATAACGTAGTATACATATATCATTCTAGCATTCCTGATAGAGCATAGCAACGTGGAGCACCATCGATTCAGTCGCACGGTAGACCAACATAAAGAGGAAGCGGCAGTCCCGCGTGTGTCCTACTCACTACCAAAATTCAAAAATCACCTAGACCCCCACACCCTGTCGCCTACCACACTGGCCCTACCACCACCCTCCGCCTCTGCAAGCCCCATCCAACCACCATCTTTCCCCCTGTTTGTAAACGCCTAATGAAAAGAGGAGAACGCTATCACACTGAGCAAATGGACAAGTGGATGCATCGTGCGAGGTTTGCGCCCGCGTCAGTATTGATTACATCATCCTCAGGTAGCATCACACTTCGCTCCTCTACCTGGGTCTGAGTAACGGTTTTTCGTTTTGTTGTGATTATGTGCCGTTTCCCTATTGCCTGTTTAGCATAGGAGAGGTGTGGGTTGTGGTTGTGTTTGTGGCCTTCCGTTTTCTTTTGGTTCGGTTGTCGTGGGTTGTTCTTCATTTGTTTGGTGTTTGTTGTTTTGTTTTTGTTTTTCTTGTTGGTTTGGATGTCTGTTTGGGTCTATAACACCAACATAACCTCGTCCCCCTTCGTCCTTATCTTTCAAAGACATAGTCTTATCTTGAATACCAAAAATATGAATAAATAGAATGAAATACACACTATCGCTCGGATCTGCCCGATCTGCCACCTTATCTGATAAGGGAAATTGGCACGGACATTCTCAGACGGAGGCGTCTTCAGCTGAATAATCAAGTGCTCCAGGTACGTGTTGACAGCGGAGGTTACGTGTGTTAAGGGCGCGTGTCACCCTCACCCTCGTCCATTAGGGCTGCATCTCGAATATGGCTGCTTGAGGAATTGCTTTTATTTTTATTTTTTTCATCATTTTTTATTATTTGACTTTTTTCGTTTTGTTTTTTGTTTTTACATTTCTGTTTTTGTTGTTTTAGTTACTTATTTTTTTGGAATTCCTATTTTTTAAAATTTATTCATGTTGTAATGATAGCGTCTATAAGACATATAGACAAGATCTCGTCTAATAGAATTGCATCTCAAGTATGGAGAATTTTGTTCTTAATTTTCACATCCCTGTTTCTATCGCCAAAGTACTATTTCTTTTATTCATATTCATCCTTTCTGTCTTTATCGCTACAGTTAGACATGATAGTCTTATCAATTCTTAAATAAGTTTATGAGTTAATGATTTATATTCAGTTTATATTCATTACAGACAAAACCTCCACTATCGGATCTCCATTTTGAATATGAAACGTTAGTTTTCTAAGAAATAACCGGCCTTAATCCACATAGATAGTCAGACGTTGAAATAGTTGTCTTCCTCAGAAATGAAAATAGTATGAAAAAAAGGCATTGACTATTTAACTTAATACTCTTACTTTTTTTTTTTTCATCTGTATGGTGGATTTGCAACACGTAGCGTCGTTTTAATCAATCTATAAAGGTCAGCCATAATAGGCAAACTATCTATGAAATATATTTACTAAAAGATATAAGTGACGTCCGAGATTTATAACCAAATCAGATAGAATATAGATAATAATTTAATATCTAAAGTCCCTCTTTCTTCATATCATAAACAATTTTATATTTATGTGTTTTCTATACATATGATATTATCTTAGTAAGAAAAATGAGAGACAGAAAAAAATAGTTATCATCTTGTGTCTACATATTATATTATATATCTATATATCTATATATATATATATAACTAAGAATATATATATTAAATTATCAAAATATATATTAATATGTATATTAGATATATATATGTATATTGTATTACTGTATATATATATTATATATATATATATATATATAATTATAAATTATAATATATATATGTATTCTATCTGATTATATATATCAATATATACTCTCTATTATATTATATATAATACTATATATGTATATATATATATATATATATATATATAAAATTATCTACTATAATACATATATAAATAGGTATATATATATGATACATATATATATTATATAATATATGAATATATATATATATATATGTGTTGTGTATGTGTTGTGTGTATTATAGATATATATCATGTATGCGATATTATGTATATATATATATATAGTATATATATATATATATAGATATATTAAATTATATATGTAAATCTATATATATGTATATATATCACTATATATATATACTTATATTATATATAATGTATATATTATATATAAAATAGTATACTATATATGGTATATATATATATTATTATAACTAATTTATATATATTATATAAGTTATATAATAAGTATATACATATATATATCGATATATATATTATATATGTATCAATATATATAATATAATCCGATAAAATTATCATAGAATATATATTATATAGTATATAAAATATATCTAATATATATATTATATCTTATATTATAATAATAAACTTATATATTATATATGAAATAATGTTAATCTTTTGTTTACATGTACATCAAAAATTACCTATGTCATATACTTGATCTAAATCATGCAGGTGGTCAGGAGTATGGGTTTGCAACCTGTAAATCGTCTTATGTCAAACTATCTATCTTATCGATAAACTTCATTTAAGGGTGCTACAGATCCCGCACACCTTTTCTCGGGAGCATCAGCCAAAGTTTTTGATGAGATAAAACCCTTATTAGGAATTACTGTATCCTAAATAACAAAAACAAAAAAAACGTTTCTTAGTTTTGCATCAATTCAAAGGGGTTGATAGATATGAACTGAAACTTATAAGGACAAAAATAAAATTGACAAGAAAAAGAAAGAAAATAAAACTGGAACATTGTTTTTGCTCTATAACTGACCCTTTGAGAAAATTTATGAATGATAATCGATCCGAGAATTTTTTATATATCTAAAGACGAGTGATATAAAGATCATAATAAATGATTGAATATGATTTTTTTTAAACAAACACAAACATAGATCATTCCTAAGGTTATTACTCATTACAACAGTTTATATACTAACACAAAACGCATACACCAACATACACACAACAACACACACAATACAGTATATATATCTATATATATATATCGATATTATTATATATATATATATATATATATCATATATTATACTTAGTATATATTTAGTATATATATATCTATATAATATATTTATATCTATATTTTACGTTAAATATATATATATATATATATATATATATATATATATATATAAGATATATATATATAGTATTATATAAATATTATTATTATATATATAGATTATATAAGTATATATATATATATATATATATATAATATATATTATATATATAAGTATATCTATATATATATATATATATAAATATATATATGTATTTTGAGATATATATATCTATCTCTATATATATATATCTCTCGTATATATATATATCTAACTAAATATAGATATACTATATATCTATATATATATATATATATATTATCTATATAACTATGTGTTGTGTGTGTGTGGGTATGTGTGTGTATATTGTATATATATATATCTATATATATATATCTATATATATATATATTAATACTATTAAAACTCAATGACTAATCACCATGAGGATGTCGTCGAGTACGACCCGCCGTGGCCCCGGGTGAAAGATCAGCTTAGAAGGGTACGACGGGGAGTCTTCTCCGAAGCAAAAACAATAAGTAGGGGTCCCATCAAGTTTCTTTCTTAGCTGCCGTCTAGTAACTTGGAGGAGGCATCTCCGGGGATAAAGTGCTGGGGCGCACGGACATGCGTGATGCAGGAATCAGAGAAAAATGGTTGTTACCCCATAGCAAGCTTCTGACACCATCCACCAATTCAGCTGCCAAGGTTTCAGTGACTGGTCGCGGCAAACGGTACTACCCATGGTTAGGTATGGTGAGAGCAAGTAAGGTTAAGGGGTGACTGTCACTCCCAAAATGGCATATCCACGCTGAGAATCATTACGGTTTTGCCGTTTAAGGTCCCTCCAGGCATAAAAATATGTATTATATACCTCAACTACCAATATTTCTATAACTATATCAAAATAAACATCAAAAACCATCTTCGGTTATATAAATGTTATGTTTATATCCATTATACATACATACATAATACATACACATACACACACACACTCTATATAAATATATAATATATATCTATTTCTATCTAAATATATATAATATATATATATATATATCTATTATATCTTATATATATATATCTCTGTATATAAATCTATTTATATATATATATCTATCAATCTGTCTTTATGAACTAACGTCTATAATATATGTAAGTATCTATAACCACAAACTAAATATCATATATCTATAGTATTCTAAATATATCTAGTAAGTCTATCTTCTCTATTATATATATATTCTATAAAAATTATATATTATATATATGTATACTTATATATAATATATATATACATCTATATATTATTAAATAAATCAATGTATATATATAGATGTAACTATATATATATCTATTTATATATAATATATATATCTGTATTAATAAGTATGTAGTTATGTTAATATATGTAACATATTATGTATATACTGCATCGTATATATATACTTATATAGGTATTTATAGCTATATGTATCTGTGAATCTAAATCTATATCTATATCTCTATACATATATGTATATGTGGTTTATGTATATATTACATATTTATACATATTATACATATATAAACATATATGTATATATATGTATATACATACTACTACATTATATATATATTATATATATAAATATTATTATTATATCTATATTATGTATCATCATGTATATGTCTTTGTGCTTATATACTATTTACTACATATTATACATATATTAACATATATGTATATATCTGTATATACATATATATTAATTCCTCAGTATAATTATTATATATATATATATAATCTTATATATACATATATATATTATATTATATACTATATATATATATATATAAAATATATATATAAATATATATACATTTATATACATTTATATATTAATATATAGACCTATTATATATTTATATATACTATATATATCTACATATATCTTTATATATATATCTATCCTTATCTTATATAGATATATATATATATATAACATATATGTGTGTGTGGGTGTGTGTGTGTGTTGTGTGTGTATGTGTGAATAAATACTCTGTATACATATGTATTACCCACACACACAACACCCACATACAACAACACACACACAACACATATTATATATATTACTATATATATATATTTATTTACATATTCTGATATCTAGATATATATATATATATCTATTTACATCTATATATATATATATTATATCTAATAATATATAATATATATATATATATATATATAATACTATTTATATTTATATATATATACATATACTATCTATATATTATATATATTTATCTATATATTCCTATATTTATATATATATATATCTATATATATTATGGGTGTGTGGTGTGTGTGTGTGTGTGCGTGTGTGTGTTTGTGTGTGTGGTGTGTTGTATATACATATTTATAATAGCATTAATATATGTATATATATAACTATATTGTATATATATTTATATTATTATCTATATATATATATAGATATATATGGTATGTTATATATGTATGTTTGTATGTATATATGTATCTATTTTACAGGGTATATATATATCTAATATATTATATATATATTATTATATATATATATATATGTATATATTATAATTATGTATATATATGTAAATATGTATGTATGTATACATTATATGATTATATATATATTATATATATATATATATATATATATATATATATGTGTGTGTGTGTGTCTGTATATATATGTTACATATATATATATATATATAATATATATATATATATCTATTATATCTATATGTAAATATGTATATATATGTATTTATCTGTATTTTAATCATTATATATTATATATATATAGCTATATATATATATATATCTATATATAATGAATATTTTACACACACACACACACACAACACAACACAATATATATATATATTTATTATATTATATATATATATATCTTATATATATATGTTTATATATATATATATATAATATATGTATGTATGTATATGGATTAAATAATGTTATATATTAGATATATATATACAATATATATCTTATATTATATATATAATATATATGTGTGTGTGTGAGTGTTTGTGTGTGTGTGTGGTGTGTGTGTGTGTGTGTGTGTTGTGTGTTTGTCATGTATATGTATTAATATATAATCTATATATTATATATATATATATAAATTTATTTTATATAATATATAATATATATTATGTATAAAATATATATATTGAGATATATTATATATGTATTAATATTATATTTATATATGTAATGTTATGTATATAATATTAATATCTACTATTATTATATTGTAGAATATATATACTATATATATATATATATATATACAAATATAAATAATTGTATGTAAAGTCTTATATATATAAAATCTATTTCTTAAATAATATACATATATAAATATATCTCTATTATATATATATATGTATGTATATATATATTATGTATGTATATATGTATCTATATTTATATATGTATATATATGTTTAATATATGTATATATATATATATATATATATATATATATATATATATATATATATTTATATATATATATATATATGATTATAATATTATATAATATATGTATATTAGTTATATATATATATATATATATATATATATCTATATATATATCTATATATACACACACACCCACCAACATACACACACACACACACACACATATATATAGATATATATATATATATATATGTATGTATGTATATATATATTTTAATATATATAACATAATATATATATATAATTATATATACATATCTATATATTTATAAAGTTATATATAATATAATATATATATATATATATATTATATATATATATGAATGTATATTTATTCATTTATATATGCCTGCCACTTTGCTTATGGAGTTTTTAAAATGACATAAAGACTCATATTTTAGTTTTATGAGTTTCGGATTTCACTGCCACCAAATAAAAATTTTAGTTTTCCGACGAATCCCTGAGGAAAATCTTAACAATCCTATTCTATGTAGAAGAAATGTAATATATTATATATATATTATATTAAAATATAACTATATATATATATATATATATATAGTTAATATCAGTAAGACAATTATATTATATATATATATATAATAAAATGCGTCTATTTCACTTTTTATAATAAATCTACAGTAACTAAGGAGCGAGAGGTATACTTATAGATGTATGCATATAAGAGTCACACTCTATACGAAACATGTTATAGTGTATATTAATATATAGTATTATATATATTATATAGTATATATTATAAATATATACATATATGGATATGCACTATCTATATAGTACATATAATAGATAGAATATAGTATATATATATAAAGTATATAATATATTTTCTATATATATATATGTAACATTGTAAGTTTGATTTTGCGCACATATTGGAAAGTGAACTTGACTCTCTAAGTGAGAGAGAGAGAGAGAGAGAGAGAGAAACATCTCTGTGATTGTTAAATTGATCTAACAAAACTCACAAAATAAAAAAAGGAAAAATCAATAAAAATCTATGGCTGGAATTATTCTTTTCAGGAACTTAATTGTCCTTAGTCTTCAAACCAAAATTTTATCAACATTTTCAACTCAGTAGGACTCCTTGTGTTGTTTTGCTGAATCTGACGCTTTTATTTTGTTCCTTTTAAATTATTATTTTAGTTAAATAATTATCAACCCCCAGTGCATGACGATGTTACCATCCTTTCTCTTATTGGGTATCATTTCCTTGCTGAATTAGATTTATTATCTGATTTACTTTAATCATCTTTATTCTCTTCTCTCTCCTTCTAGATTTAAAATGGTATTACTGGTTATATTGGCTTGGTTATCAGTCGCCCTGACGGTTTATTCAAAACATATAAAATCAAAAATGATTAGACGCATAACGATTCTTCAACCCTTTCTTGCTATCTCGTTATTTTTACCTCTTCTCTTCATATCTTATTTTTTTTAAACGGTTATTCATCTCATAGCACGATCGGGTTGTCCCCTTTAACGAACCTTAGACTCCGAGCACTTTCCAACCATAAAAAAAAAAAAAAAAAAAAAAAAAAACAGAAATATGTTCGAGGTAAGGATTTTTGGCAAAGATGGCGCGCCGTAGTGGTTTAGCGATGTGAGTGGACGCCAGGACCAGTGGAATTCATATCTATGAGCAGAAAGCAAGAGCGAGACGAATGGACAAGGAGCGGGGGCCTAATCTTTCACTAGCCACGATGCCACTTGCAACCTTTGAACATCCTTTTGGGAATCTATCACATCACCCTGGTATTCCGATTTACCTTTAATTTAAAAGTTCACGGGAAAGAGCATCTTCTCGATAATGAACACAACACCTACAGTGTAGCAGTGAGATGAGACGAGAGGCGTGGCGAGGGATGTTATGGACTGACGGCGACACGATGGCAACGTGATCTTGCTTGCATTTCCTTGCTTATGCAAAGCGACAGTCGTTACATTAATGAGGATAATTAGAATCTAGCCCTAGATTCAGAATTAGTCACTATTGTATAGTGATCATGTACTACAACTTACTGCATTACATATATATAATATATATGGTATACCATATAAAGTATATATATATATATATATATATATATATATATATATTTACACCATACTGTGTATAGCATATATATTATATACATATATATATAAATAACTATATATAGTATATATAGAATATATATTCTACTATATATATATAAAATAAATTTTGTAATATATATATATACTATAAGTATATGTCTAGTATATATATATATACTATATATATAAATATATATAATATAATATGCATATATATGTTTATATAAATACATGTGTACATTTTATGTAGGACCTCGGCTATATATATATATTATATCTATGATATATATATGATATATATATATTATATTATATAATATATATATATATAATATATATATATATATATATGTAAGTATGATGTATGTTTGATACATAAGATCATAGACATATATATATATATATTATAATATATATATATATATAATATGAATAAATAAGTATATATAATACATATCTATATGTTTTTTAACATATATTTATCGTCTATATATATATACATATATATGTATTATAGTATTCCATATATTACAATACCTATATATATATTATATATATATTTGATTAATATATATATCTATATATATATATATGTATATGTATGAGAATAACAGAAGAAAGCAAAGAAAAACTAAAAGAAAAAGACAAGACAAAGAAGAAGACAAACACATGTACCTGTCGAGTGCGCTTCGGCTCCTCTATCTTATTCAGTGATCGGTAAGCCAAGAATGAAAGACAGCGTCTGGGTTCTTGCCAGTCAAAGACTTTTCCCGTGAATATCATTGGCCTGCGGTAGCCTGCGCAGGTATCCATATCCTATCTTTGGTCTTCCGTATCGACCCATTTCCTCAGCTCAATGCCTATGTCACCCCTCCCCCCCCTCCCTGGCCACTTTCCCCCAATTCTTTCTACCCTCCTTTAACCCCATCTCCCTTCAATCCTTCTCCACTAACACAAAAAGATGTTCGTTATCCTTCCTCCGTAGCCTATCCTTCCCACCCTCAATCCTTCACCTCTCTCACTAGAACAAAAGAGCGTTTCTTAATTCAAAAAGCGAGCTCATGGCACCATAGCGGAATATAGTGAAAGTTCGGTGCTAATATATACATTATTTTTCTTTTTACTATTTGATCACTACTTTCTTCTCTGTCAAATATATATGTTATGTATATGTTTATCATGCATATGTAAATGAATAGTATTTACACACACTCGCCAAAAGAACACACCGCATTATATATATTATATCACTCTATCTATATATAGACAGTTATAATGCTACTATATATTATATATACATACTATATATATATAATAGTATAATATATATATGATACATATGAATGTATATAGATGATATAAATATACTATATATATGTATATATATATATGTAAAATATATGTATAGTATGTAATATCTGTCAATCGTCTTATATAATCGTATATATATATATATATATAGTTATATATATATATATATATAATTATGTTTTTAGTATAAATATAATAAAACATCAAAAATATATAGTAACATATATATATATATCTTATATATATATGATATATATATAACTTTAATTTATATATAGTAAACATATAAACATATAATTATATATATATATATATATATATTATATAGATATAGATATATATATTATAGGATAGATCTATTTGATAGATAGATTATGATAGATTTATACAGTATATATATTAACATATAATTAGTATTTATATATATGTATATGTATGTATGTGAGTGTGTATATATACGTGTGTGTCTGTGTATATTTTAATACCAAAATAATGAAATATGACAAGCCAAAAAGCCTTTTTCTCTGTCCACGTTCGTGTGTGTTTGTTTCATTTTCCTTTTGAATCATATTTAATCGCATCACCTAATGAGGGATCAAGAATCGTCGACCCGGAAAATGTACAATTTAAAGTTTCTATATCACCTAAATTGATTATCTTTGTATTTGTATATATATAGACATATATATATATATATATATATATATATATATATATATATGTATATATATGTATACATGTATATATATTTAAATAAATATATATTGATATGTACTTATATCTATATATATACATATATATATATATATATATATATTATATACATATATATTCATATATATGTATAAATATGTATATATGTGTGTATATATATATAATAATATATATATATATATAGTATAATAACTATATATATAATATAAAATAATATATAATAGATGAGAAGAGAGAGGAGGATGAAGAAGGACGAGAGATGAGAGCGAGATGCGAGAGTTTATATATCATACTTATTAACATATTTATGTGGTATATATATATTCTTAAGGATATGATATATACATATATTTAGTACACACACAACACATATAAAATATCTCTAAATATATATATATATATACATATCTTATATTATATATATATATTATATATATATATATATATATATTGATCGAGAGAGAAGAGGAGACAGATGAAGGAGAGAGATAAGAATGAGAAGAGAGAAGATCGAAGAGAGATAGGCGATCCGATTGAGATCGAAGAGAGCAGCAGCTCGCGAGAGGATTTATATTATACATAGTAATATTTATGTGTATATAAATAACTTATCTATCTATATATATCTCTATATACACCATCTATCCTCTTATATCTATCTAATATCTCGATATAATCACTCTTTCTATCTTAACTCTCTATTGACAGATAACTGTAGCACTATATCTTTCTATGATAGTATAGCTATGTCTATATACTTATATATTCATCTCTATCTATTAAAACTAGTCTCAATACCAAAATCTCTCTATATATAACTCTTCAATCTATCTATATCTCTCTATTTCACAAAATTAAAAATATATCTATATATATTATATCAATCTCAATCTCCCTGAGTCGCTAGATATATCTCATCGATGGTGAGGGCGAATTTCTATATATAAATATCACTATATATAATCTCTATATATATATTTATATTAATCTAATCTCTATATATATTTATCCTATACACAAACAAACCACCCTCACATCATACAAACACCTTCACTCATATAACCTACAATCACCTCTCTATAACATAATCTATCTATCTATTCTATATCTATCTGCCTCTCTTATACTCATCCCCCACACACCCCCAACACCACCCCCATTATATTATATATTATATATACTATATTATATTATATTATATAATATGTATACCTATGTATATATATATATACAATATAATATTCTTATTATATATATGATAAATATATATATATATATGTATATATATATCTACGAGAGAGATGAGAGAGAGCTTGACGAGAATTTATAATATATAATCTAGATTATATATCTATATTATATATATATATATTCATATTATATATATATATATATAATTATATATATATCTATCTGCTATATATAAAGATAATATAAGTGTACTATGTCTCATTATATATATATCATATATATATATATATCTATATATATTCATATGCATAATATATATCTATAAATTTATATATTATATTATATATATATATATATATTCTAAATATATAAAATTCTATTTCTAACAATACTCTTCATATATATATAAATATATATATATATTATATATCATATCTATGATATGTATATAAAAGATATATTTATATGTTCGTATATATATATATTTATGTATATATTTACATATGTATATATATATATATATATATATGTATATATATATATATATATGTATCTATACATATATTAATTATATCTATAATATTAGTATATATCTATATATATATATATATATATATATAAAATATGTTATGTCTATATAATCGATATATGTATATCTGTTATATATCATATATCTATATTCTCATATATCATATTATTCTAACTATATATATATGTATATATCTATATATCTATTATAATATATTATATATATATATATATTATATATAATTATGTACTCTGTATATATAATATATATATGATATATGGATAATATCATATATATATATATATATATATTATATCTAGATATTATATATATGTATATCTATTATATATATATGTATATATATCTCTATAAATCTATCTATCTATATATATCTCTTAACAATCTCTTTATTATATATATATATATAACATATATCTCTATATATTTCAATATAATATCCACACTATAGATTATATAGATATATAAATATATATATATATATCTATATATATATATATATATTAACCCCATATGTGTAGATATTTATCTATATATATATATATATATCTATATATATATATCTTAATATATATACAATACATTTATTTTTGGAGTACTATTGTAACCGTCGGCGGACACTATTTTTGTATTTGACGGAAAACTAAATTTTGGTATTTTTTTTCCAGTAGAAAAGATTGTTGTCATTACAATAAGTAAAGCAAGAAACAAGCTAGTCCAATGCTTTTTGAACCATTTTATTGTTTAACACCGCAGATCTTTATCAGATTACAGGGAGAGAGTTGCATTTCCTTCCAATTCTACTTCCTTTGTATTTCACAAATAACATCTATACATCTTACAGACAACAATTCGCTACACAAGTAGGAGAATTAAAACGGAAATGGGAATGAAACTGAAAAAAAACAAATATATATATATATGTAAATCATATATATATATATTATATATACTATATATATATAATACACTATATATATATATATCTATTATATATGTGTGTGTATGTATATATGAATATGTATACACAGCCACACATACACACACACCCAAATCTATATATATATATATATATATATATAGATATATATATATATATATATATATATCTATTTGCGCCATATATATGTCTCTTATGTATATATACATATTTATAAATATATATATCTTCTAATATATATCTTACTGTATATATATCTATATATATATTATATTTAATATCTATATATATGTATATATATATACATACATATATGTATATTACATATATGCTCTATATATATATATATAAATATAATATCTATATATATTAATATATGTTATATATAGACATATATATTTATATATCGTATTATATCTATATATATATATATATATATATATATATTATAATATGTTATAATATATAGAATATATTATATATATATATATATATATATATATATATAAATATATTATATATATATTATATACTATTTATACATATATATTATTATCTAGATATATATTATATATATATATTATTATATAAATATTTATACATATATATTTTATATATCTCTATATATTATAATACCTATATTTTATAAAAAATATATATTATATTATATATATATATTACATGTATTACACATATGTATATATTATAAAATACATAACTATCACTATTCCTATATATATATATATATATATATTTATAATATCATTACATTATCTGTGTGTGTGTGTGTGTGTGTTATGTGTTAATCTATATATATTTACTATATATATATTATATATATTTTTTCTATAATATATATACTACTCTTCTAAACACACCTTTCTGATCTAATGAATATCTCTTATATTTTATATATATCTATATATATATAACTGCTCTCTAACCCACAATATCTACGTTGATTATTGAATGTAAGTGTGCGTGCGTGAGTTTCCCACGGAGGCTGAAATTAATTTTTTAGACAAGGGAACGGATAAAAGATACAGCGCCCTCTTATTCAGCATCATGAGATACTGATTGTCAGTGAGGTTTCCTCGAACATCTGCCACTCCATTTCATCTCTGGGTTCTTGCTTATTTATATCAAGTGAATTGTGTACCCTACGAGACATCGTATATTTAGAGACAGAGTAATAGATAATAGTAAGTGGGTAGATATATAGATATAACGATGTGTATGAATGTATAGAAGGAGATATGTGTTGAGTTAATAATAGATAAACTGGTAGATAGAGGGATGGATGAATTAATGGTTAGATAGATTGATGGATGGGGATAGAAAGATCTTTGTCTGCAAGTCTGTGTGTACTTGAATATATATATATATATATATATATATATATATATATATATATATATATATATATATATATGTGTATATGTATATGTATATATATACATACATATATACATATATATATATATATATATATATGTATATGTATATGTATATATATACATACATATATATATATATATATATATATATATATATATATATATATGTGTGTGTGTGTGTGTGTGTGTGTGTGTGTGTGTGTGTGTGTGTGTGTGTGTTTGGTTTTGTATTGCACTCTCGGCAGAAGTTCGACTCCGGGTCAGGGAGATATGCTATACACCTATGTCAATGCGGTAGTACATTTTTCCATTTTATATAGTAACCTCAGGTTATCTGACTTTGTTGTTGAATTTCTGAACCATTTTTTTCTTTTCGTACAAACACAGATTTTTCTAAATCTTACAAGGGTAAGAAATTGTAGGTTCATCTCTTGCCAGGAACGATACCAGCAAGCAGTGATACAATCCTGGAGTAAAACATAAGATTAGTAAAGCAAGGTAGAAGTAAAGTAAGGCAACTGTGAAACAAGATCGAATTCAAGCAAGCAGAAAAGAAACGTGTCAGCAAGCAAAGAAAAAAAACAGCGTAATAAACTAAACAAAACAAAAGAGCAGCGAACAAGCCATCTGCGAAACAAGTCAGAATTGAAGCAAGCCAGCAGTAAAACAAGGTAAACGTAAAGCAAGCCAACAATAAAACAAGCCAGAAGCAAGCAGGAGAGATACGATCAAGCAGTGGAATAAGCTCATAGTAAATCATGCAGCAATGAAACGAACCAGCTGAGGAAGAAGAAGACGAAAAAGAAAAGAAAGAAAGAAAGTAGCCAACAGGGAAACAAGCCAACAGTGACACAAGTCATCAGTGAAACAAACCAACAGTGAACAAGTCATCAGTGAAACAAGTCATCAGTGAAACGAGCCAACAGCTGAACAACCAAGGTGTGAAGCAATCCACGGGCATATGACGAGAAGGCATTTCGATTCCACCGTCGAAGGTTATCCCGCACCAGTAATCAACACGGGCATTTGCATATTGATGAGCAAATTTAAGCCTTGCCTCTCGAAGACTGCCTTAAACATTCCTTCTTGCCTGGCGGAGAGTCGTGTTATGTGAGATAGATTCGTGAACACGACGACGAAGGATAGAACCCCTGAAGAGACGCTGAACACGTGTTACGATGTTGAAAAGGGAAATTGTGTCAGCAGTCGACTAGTTTGTGTGTGTGTGTGTGTGAAGTAAACATGTTTTTTTTATTTTTTTATCATTCTACATTCATTTGTATGTGTTCTTTTCATCTTTTTCTTCATTATTCATCTACATATATTCTTCATCTCTCTTATTTTAAATATCGTTTTTCTATTAATTCATCTTTGTGCAAATATCTCAGATGATTTTATGTTACTGTTGTTATTGTTGCTGTTGCTTCTATGGTCATTATCACTCCTCTTTGCTATCTCTATTATCATAACTGATATTGTTATCATTATCATCATTGCTATTATTATCATTATCCCTCTCTCTCTCTATTCTTAACCAGATGATTTACGGTCTCTTCATATATCTTTTTAATATCGACCTACATATGGCAAAGGAAATCGACCTAAATATTTTTCTCGATCACCAAGTGTTGCGTCCGGATATGATCTTTTTTTTTTTGTCATTAGTGTTTTTATTGTTGTTGTACTTATCTTTATAAATGTTGCAGTCGTTGTTATTGGAATTGTTGTTTTTGTTATTATTGTGATTAGTATCTTTTTTTTTTCTTTCTTTCTTTTCGGTTGATAAAGAGCTTCAATTATTATGGATGAATTTACGACCGAATTTACGTTAAATTGTGCTTGTAGGCTAAGTAATATATGTCCGACTAAGTAATAAAGGAAATGTAGCCATCTTGTATGTATTTCAAGATCAATATATATATATATATATATATATATATATATATATATATATATATATATATATATATATATATACATATATATACATATATATATATATATACATATATATATACATATATATATATATATATATGAATAATTACTAATTCATTCACAGATTATACCCACCCACCTACACACACACGTAACTGTACAACAAAAAATATTCTCAAACGAGAAATGTAACTCAGATAATCGTGCAATATACTTCCAATAAAATGTATGCATCACAGAGAAATACATTTTTATACATATAGGGTCCCCCTAACGTAGCTCGGTCGAATAATAAGATAGAGCACCATATCTGATCCTTATAAATGAATGGATGTACCTTAAACCGCATACGAATTAAATGTGTTTTTCATGAATCCAGTGATTTATTTTTTTAATGTGTACAGAATGAACTGCGTTAATTAAGGATATCTCATTTTAATCTGTTATTTCATATATAAATATAAATATATATATACATACATATATATATATATATATATATATATACATACACATATATATATTATATATATATTATATATATATATATATATATATATATGTATATATATGTATATATATGTATGTATGTATATGTATTATTATATGTATATTATATATATGTATATATAATATATTTTATATAATATATATATATATATATATATATATATATGTATATATATGTATATATATATATATATATGTATATATATATATATATATAATAATATTATATATATTATATATATATAATATATTTATTATATATATTTATATATATATACATATATAATATATATGTATATGTAATATAAATCTAGTTATATACATAATTATATACTATATATATATATGTATATATGTATATTATAAATAT
>NW_028234443.1:12232556-12237556 GCF_977035675.1 Penaeus japonicus
TATATATATACAAACAATTTATTATATATATAGAATTTATATATTTTTATATATATATATATATTTATATATATATATATATATATATATTTATATATATATGATATATTCCACTATATATATAATATATATATATATTTAATATATATATATTATATATATATATATATATATATATATATGTATATATATTTTATATATTTAGCGAGAATATATCTATATATCAGAGAGATATAGGAGAGGAATATGTAAGAGAGAGTGAGGAGAGAGTGAAGATCTATAAATATATATTTATATATATATATATATATATATATATAAATATATATATATATATATATATATATTATATGTTATATATACTATATATATATAAATATTACCTTCATTATATCATATAATATATATAGATATAGTATATACATATATCTTTGATATATATATATCACATATTATATATTTATATATATACTATATTATATACTATATATGTATGTATGTATTATATGTACTGTATATATGTATGCTATATATGAATTTTGTATTATTTATTTATATATATCTCTCCGTCTTCCTATTATCATATATTAAATATATGCTATATATATATATTCCATGCTTAATATATATATATATAATATATATATATATATACCCCCTATTATATATATATCATATATCCACTATATAATGTATATATATGCATACATATTTATTATATAAGATATATGTGTTATATTATTTATATATATATTCATATATATCTCCTCTCCTAATATATATATAACTATATATATATTTATATATATTTATACTATATTTATTATATACTATATATATATATTATTTTTTTTATATCATATATTTGTTATTATATATATATATATATATTTTAAAAAATATATATATATATACTATATGTCTCCTCAATATATTACATACTATTTACATATTATAGATCTAATCCCTATATATATATATATACCTATATATATATATATATACCTTCTCCCCATATATATATATATATATATATATATATATATATATATATATGTATATCTGTCTTATTCATTATCTATATTCATATTATATATATATATATATATTAACCTATATATATAATTATATATATTATTATCATATATATATATATATCCTTTATTAATACACACACACACATACATATATATTCACGTGTGTTTTATATTCATTTGTATATGTAAATGAATGAGACTGAGAGAGAGAGAAGAAAGACTCACACACAGATACAGAGGAAGAGAAAGAGAGAATTAGAGAGAGAGAAAAAGAGAGAAGGGGGAGGGAGTGAGAGAAAGAGAGAGAGTGTGTGAGAGTGAGATATAGAGAGCGAGCGGGGGTTTGTGTGAGAGTGAGATATAGAGAGCGAGCGGGGGTTTGTGTGAGAGTGAGATATAGAGAGCGAGCGGGGGTTTGTGTGTGTGTGAGATAGAGAGATAAAGTGTGGATGTCTGTATGTTTGTGACACAGAGAAAAAGAGAGGATGTGTCTTTGTGTGTGTGTGTGTTTGTGACACAGAGAGAAAGAGAGAATGCGTCTATGTGTGTGTGTGTTTGTGACACAGAGAGAAAGAGAGGATGTGTCTATGTGGGTGTGTGTGTGTGAGAGAGAGACGTGATGTATCTTTCTCAGTATGATTCTTAATTGCTTCTCGATTTCCGGATTTCTCTCAACCTCCCTCCTCCCTCGATACCTTTATCAATATATCTACCATTATATATCTCACTTGCTCTTTTTCTCTTTTGTGTCTTTCTTGTTCTAGCTCTCATCCCCCCTTTCTTTTCATGGACTTGTTTATCATTATAAAATGATGTCAGGTGTATTAGAGATATTTCTTTGCAGTGGAAAGATGGAAGCTATGACCTTGTTTAACTTGCTTTTAACATCGCGATTTTATACTGTGAGCCAGTACGAAGCATACTGGTTACCACACAAATTCAGAGCGTATTAGGGTCTGATATCATAATGAAGGACGCCAGGAGGCAGGGATCTCTAGGTTTAAGTTTAAGGGGGAGAAAGGACAACGCCCTCACCTCAGGATCACTGGTTTATAACGATAGGACCGCCCAAGGGCCCTATTAGAATCGCGAATGGGCCGCCCTGCGTCCTCCACCCGCCAGGATCACTTACTTTATATCCCCCCCCCGCCCCCCCCCCCCCCCCCCCCCCTAAAGGGCAACAGGATTTCTAACGTTTTAAAAAAAATTAAACGGGAAAAATACAAGAGCTGAATATCACTTATTTCATAACGAAATAAGACACAATCAAAGATCATTGGGTACGTAACAGAGGGGATCATAATCCAGAGTAGCTTATGGAGAAAGTATATCGGCGCTGTGGGCGGAAGGATGGAGGCGGCGAGGGCGGCGAGGGGCGTGAGCAACAGTGGCGGTGAAGATGGTGAGGCCGGAGGAGGAGCGGGTCAGTACGCGAGGTGCAGCTGTGCCGTCAACAAGTGTGGTGACGCAGCGCTGACCTTTTTTTCTCTCTCTCTCTCCCTTTGGCTCCCCCCCTCCCTCCAATTGCGTGCGTGGAGAGCCATGCGTGCGGGTGTCTCTCACATCTCTGTCACTATCTCTCCCGGGAGAGATATGTGAATGTCACGATCCTCACTCGGTGTCAGAGAAGAACGTGAAGGACTCTGACTGTGCTTTGTATCTGACCTTTGGATCATGAACGTCACTTTCTCTTTAGTGATCAGGACCTGGCGGCTCCGATTGAGAAAAGACGAAATTCCTTTTAAGGAAGTGATAAATGTATCGTGACATTTACGGGAGAAAATGCCAGGGCCAAGACAATAAGATATGAGTGTAAGCTCAGTGGACACCGTAAGCAATTATAGAGTAGTATAACCTACATAACAAACAGCATAAAAGATATTTCTAAAAAAGTGTTTTGTAGTGCTGCAGTGAACTAAAAAAGCGATGTTTGTTCGTGTTCAATGCCAAAGAAAATAAATCTGTAAACGACAAGGAAAGAAAGATATCTATTAATAGAAAGCTCAACCAAAAAGATGTTTTGTGTGTTGTCAATACCAAAGAAAATAAGATAAATCTGCCAACAGGAAAAACAAAAAAACAAAAAATGAAGTGACATCAAAGAACCTTATTAAGAAAGGAACAAAACATGTCGGTTAGTGGAAAACAAGGAAACACTATGACCCTTAGTTGAGATCAAAGAAAAAGAGGAAATAGGAAAGAAGGAAAGAAAAGAAACGAGAATAATAATAAAAACAGAAAAAAGAGAGAGAAGAGAAACACGATATGAATTTATCCGAAAACAGAAAAGCAGAAAAGAAAAAAATAGATAAATAAAGGAAAAAGAAGAGAAACAGAATTACAAAAAAAGAAAAAGAAAAAAGAAAAGAACAAAGAAGAAAAAGAGAAAGGGAAAAATGAATCACTGAATAAAAGGACACAATAAAGAAAGAAAAAGAGTGAAGCAATACAGAGTGAAAAGAAAGAAATAATCAGAAAAAAAACAGAAAGCAAAGACAGGGAAGACTTTTTTTTGCATGTCGTCGATTCCACAAATCAGGATTCAGCATCGGATAAAAGTTATCGCTGTGTAAGTTTGACGCAGGTCTGATATTCGTATGGGAATGGGTGGGGGTGGAGTGGAGCATGAGGGTTAGGGTTGGGGGGTGTTGGGGGAGCAGACTTCTGATGCGAGGGCTTGGGGGTGGTGGCAGGGTGGGTAGGAGGGGGTGGGGTGGTATTGTTATGGAGGTAATTATTATCATCGTTAATTTTGGGGGGGGTATGCGTTGATGATTGTGGTGGTGGGGGGGTGGTGATGGGGGGTGGGGGATGGGGGTAGTAAATGGTGGGGGGGGGGGCATCAGCAATTCTATTGCTATTGTGGATGTAGTATCTTATTACTCTTGTGTTGCTTATTACATTTTGACTGGGGGGGGGGTTCTTATTACTTCATTATTAAATTTTGGGGGTCATCATATTGGTTGTTCCATTAAAACATCACTTATTTTTATTGGGGTTGGGGGGGGGGTGGGGTGTGGGGTGTTGGGTGGGGTTAATTGGGCGGGGTGGTTGGGGGGGGTAATTGGTGGGGGTGTGGGGGGGGGTTGGTTTTTGGTTTTTTTGGTTGGGTTTGCTGGGGGTGGGTGGGTGGGTGGTGGGGGGGTGGGGGGCGGGGGGGGGGGGTTCTGGGTTGGTGGAGGGGGTTGGTAGGATTTTGGGGGGGTGTGGTTTTTGGGGTGGTGGGGGGAGGGGGGTGTTTTAGGGGATTTATCATTTTCATTTTTATTGTTACTACCATTATTGTTGTTTTTATACTCATTATCATTACCCTTATTATCATCATTATTACTGTTAATATCATTATCAATATTACCATTGTCATAGTCATTGCCATTAATAATCTCGGGAAGTTAATGATATGCACATCTGTTTAAATCCTTGTTCTTCGGCATGTAATAGGGATGTTTCTGCCTCCAAGGGATTGAAAAAAATGTTCAGAAAGGGACTACCGGATTCAGAAACATCTCCTATGTTACTTTAAACATTCATTTTCTTTCTGTATGTCTCTCTTTCTCTGTCTCTCTTGCCGTCTCTTCCTCTTTATCTGATAGCCTATCGTCTCTCTCTCCCATCATCTTCTGTATCTCTCTCTCCCATTTCCTCTAATACGATCTTTCTAAATGTATATCCATATATGCTTTCCTATCCCTACTCCCATTCTTACTCGAAAAAAAGAAAGATTTTTAATAACACAACTAAACAACCAAGACGGTGCATCAACACGAGAAAAAAGGGGAATAAATCTACGGTACTTTAAGAGAACTTAGTGCGGTATTGGGTTGGAATCCCGTTCTAAAAATAGCTTCCTCGGACGGGCAATTTCAAAACTTTTGCGTCCTCATAATCAGGGATTGCCTACGGTATTCGAAAATCGAAAATCTCATCCAGGGGCGGGGATATGACGGTGTTGTCTCGAGAGCA
>NW_028234443.1:12247556-12250056 GCF_977035675.1 Penaeus japonicus
AAACAAATAAACACACACACACAAACAAATAAACACACACACAAACAAATAAACACACACACACACACACAAACAAACACACACACACACACAAACAAACAAACACACACACACACACAAATAAACACACACACACAAACAAACAAACACACACACACACAAACAAATAAACACACGCACACACAAACAAATAAACACACACACACACACAAACAAACAAACAAACACACACACACACACTAACAAACACACAAACAACCAAACAAACAACCACACACACACAAATAAACCTACACCTACACACCCGCCTGGTCAACACAGAAGCTGACTCGGAACCAGACCCTAACAAAAGCCACTCGCAAAAGGGTGCTTACGACACCCTCCCGGACAAGCCTTGGCATCGAGAGTCTTGCTCGCTCCTGAGTGACAGAAAGCAACTCCCAGACGTCATCTCCCGTGACAGGACCCTTCCGCGCCGCCCACGAGTGACGCCCATGTGACAGCCGATACTCTTGGTCTGGAAAGAGACGTGTTTTCCGCGGCGCTTGGTCGGATTGCATCATCGGGTTTCTTGCTCCCGTATATCATGATGCTTATTGAATGAGGGAAGGTGGGGTAGGGGAGGGGAGGGAGGAGGGAGGAGGGAAGAGGGTGATGGAGGGGAGGAAGACTGGGAGAGAGAGAGAGAGAGAGAGGGAGAGAAGGTAGAAAAAGGGTGAGAGAAAGGGGAAGGAGAGGGAGGTACAGAGGAGGAATGGAGAGGAGAGGAGAGAAAGAGAGAGAGAGAGAGAGAGAGAGAGAGAGAGAGAGAGAGAGAGAGAGAGAGAGAGAGAGAGAGAGAGAGAGAGAGAGAGAGAGAGAGAGGAAGAGAAAGAGAAAGAGAAAGAGAGAGAGAGAGAGAGAGAGAGAGAGAGAAGAGTGGAAGCAGTCGGAGAGAGAAAGGGAAAGAGAGAGAGGGAGTGGAGACAAGAAGAGAGAGAAAATGAGAGTAACAGGGGGAGGAAGCAATGGAAGAGAGAGAGAGGAAAGGAGAAGGAGAGAGAAGGCGAAGAAGACAAGCAGAGAAACAGAGGAGAATGAAATAGGGATAGAGAGGGTAAAAGAAGGGATAAGATACTAGGGGAAGAGAGGGAGATGAATATATAGAGGAGAAAGTAGTAGAAGACATGGAAGGGAAGGACAAGAAGAGGGCGGTATAAAAAGGAAATGGAGCGAGAGAAAGAGATGGAGTGGGAGAGAGAAGTAGAAGGGGGAAAGAAAGGAAAAAAAATATGATCAAGCCCAAGCAGGTGGGTAAGAAAAGAGAGAGAGAGAGAGAGAGAGAGAGAGAGAGAGAGAGAGAGAGAGAGAGAGAGAGAGAGAGAGAGAGAGAGAGAGAGAGAGAGAGAGAGAGAGAGAGAGAGAGAGAGAGAGAGAGAGAGAGAGAGAGAGATTAATAGATAAGTAGATAGAAAAATAAATTGATAGATAAACAGACAGAGAGAGAAAAAGAAAGAGAGAAAGAGAGAGAGAAAACGAGATACACATATATAGGTGATAGTGAGAGATAGAGGGGGAGATGAACAGATAGGCCGATAAATCGATAGAGAGAGATAAATATATAGGTAGATAGATTGATAGAGAGAAAGAGATGAATACATAGGTAGATAGACTGAGAGAGAGAATGATAGATAGATAGAGAGAGAGATCCAGTGGCATCGCCTGCCTTTGTCATATGGCTGTGTCTAAAATTAAAAGGTCAAGTTAAGTCTATTTCGGGTTATTTGATTATTACCTTGTTTCATATTAAAGGTTGCTCTTTAGATTAATACCATTATTTTGCTAAAGTGGAGAGAAATCTAATTACAGTTTAATCAATTATGACTTTAATAAGTGAACTGATATCATGATTATGAAAAGGCAATGTACTTACAGAGCAATATTCATATCTAATTATTTGGAATTTACTGATTAACTTTATTAGAATTATTTGAAATTATTTGAAATATAGATAATCCCCCGCAAAAATATCCTCACAGCCAAACCTACTTGACACGAATCTAGGTAATTTCGCATACGATCGTTATCACTAAAGTCTATATTTATACTAACATAAAAAATTAAAAAAAAACGGAATTGAGAAAAAGACAAGAGTCGTACGGACTGGGAGGACGACAGGGTACAAACCCCTCTCAAGTTACTGTGAATGAAGCAACAGTGATACAAAAACGGAAGGAGATACGGAAATCCCGTTGCAAAAGGGAATGAGTGAAATGCAACTGAATGGAACTGAATCTAAATGTTTCCTGAAAGGGTAAAGAATAGGAGAGACACGGTCACACTAGGGAGATGATCCATGGCATCAAAGCAGAGGAATCCTGCTACACGTCATCATAGTTTCTCGCGTTAGGGTGAATAATGGTCGCAGCATCTCAGGTTCGAGGGAATGTATTGTTGGAATACGAGTTCTCGAAATAATAAACACTGACTTGTGTCAATGCTTTCATTTGCAAGTCTACGA
>NW_028234443.1:12265056-12267556 GCF_977035675.1 Penaeus japonicus
ATATATATATATATATATATATATATATATATATATATATATATATATATATATATGTATGTATGCATGTATGTGTGTGTGTGTGTGTGTGTGTGTAGGTAGATAGGTAGGTACGCACACACACACACACACACACACACACACACATATATATATATATATATATATATATATATATATATATATATATATATATATATATATGTATGTATATAATGAAATTTTACGTCATTGCACACACACTTACATCATTATACACCATTCTTTTGTTATGTACGTGCAAAAGTCAAGGTCTAAGTATTTTTAAACTTCTCCAGGACTTTCATGTCCACTTTACAGAAGAGCCTCAAGATCTCGCATAGTTTATAATATGATGCAAACATCCTGCTTGGAGATATCTTTGTTATCAAAGGATTATTTTCGAATCTAAAGAAGTATGTTTTGAAATAAGTACTCAGTCATGTAATATCATATATAGCCTTATCTTATATATATATATATATATATATATATATATATATATATATATAACCAGATGCCTTACAACCATCATGGAAATTACCTATGTGCTCTTAGCAGAGCAGTGATAGCGAGGTTTTACAGACAAAGATATAACCTCAGTAATCTGATTTATGACTTGAATTTCTAATTCATTGCTGCCGAGTGCCCACGGGAATTGTCTGTAAAACCTCGCTATCACTGCCCTGCTAAGAGCACATAAGTAATTTCCATGATGGTTGTAAGGCATCTGGTTAAACAGTTCTTTTAGTGGCTCGCATGGTCTATTGGATTACCAGCCGGGTGTGTCACTACATTCTACCATCTTTCTCACATAGATATAACCTCGGTAACCTGATTTGCGACTTGAATTTCTAATTCATTGCTGCCGAGTGCCCACGGGAATTGTCTGTAAAACCTCACTATTACTTCTCTGCTAAAGAGCACATAGGTAATTTCTATGATGGTTGTACAATTCTTTTAGTGGGTCACGTGATCTATTGCATTAGCAGCCGGGTCAGTCACTCTGACAGCTTGGGGTTGAGTCCCAGTCAGGGACGTAAATTTTGTATTTCTATATTAAAATTCATTACTGCATTCTACCATCTTTCTCACATAGTTATAACATCGGTAACCTGATTTGTGACTTGAATTTCTAATTCATTGCTGCCGAGTGCCCACGGATATTGTTTGTAAAACCTCGCTATCAATGCTCTGCTAAGGGCACATAGGTAATTTCCATGATGGTTGTAAGGCATCTGGTTAGATAATTCTTTTAGTGGGTCACGTGGTCTATTGGATTTGCAGCAGGGTCTGTGACTCTGACAGTTCGGGTTCGAGTCCCTGTCAGGGAGGTAAAATTTGTATTTCTATATTCAAATGCGTTACTGCATTCTACCATCTTTCTCACATAGATAAAACCTCGGTAAACTGATTTGCGACTTGAATTTCTAATTCATTGCTGACGAGTGCCCACGGGAATTGTCTGTAAAACCTCGCTTCTCTGCTAAGAGCACATAGGTAATTTCTATGATGGTTGTCAGGCATCTGGTTAGACAATTCTTTTAGTGGGTCATGTGGTCTGTTGCATTAGCAGCCGGATCAGTCACTCTGACAGCTTGGGGTCGAGTCCCGGTCAGGGAGGTAAAATTTGTATTTCTATATTGAAATGTATTACTGCATTCTACCATCTTTCTCACATAGCTATAACTTTGGTAACCTGATTTGTGACTTGCATTTCTAATTCATTGCTTTTGAGTGCCCACGGATATTGTTTGTAAAACCTCGCTATCAATGCTCTGCTAAGAGCACATAGGTAATTTCCATGATGGTTGTAAGGCATCTGGTTAGACAATTCTTTTTGTGGGTCGCGTTGTCTATTGGATTAGCAGCCGGGTCTGTCACTCCGACGGCTCGGGTTCGAGTGCCGGTTAGGGATGTAAAATTTGTATTTCTATATTAAAATGCATTATTGCATTCTACCATCTTTCATATATATATATATATATTTATATATATAAATCTCTCTATATATATTGCTATCCCAGTGGGTCTTTGTCTCTGTGCGAATCATGTGTTAACATGAACATGATGTAAGCTGGGCAAACATGACGCAACTGTCTGGGCAGGAGGAGTGGAACAAGGCCAGGACAGACGCAGTTTGGTGCTGCTCCTGGGAAGACCTCGCATGTGCCCCTTGTGACCCAATGTATTTTGTGTTGCCCTATTATAAGCTGTATTGTGCAGTGTGATATGCTGGTTTCCCCCCTGTATTATGCCTATAGAAAAGTGTACGGGTAAATAACTAGTGTAAATAAAGGAAAGACTGTTATTGTGTTTATTTCGTGCCCTGCCTCGCCACGTGGCGTTTCCCCTCGTGGTGTTCTGGGACGCTGTGGTGTTCGGTGCCTCTTGGAGCTGTTCTGTGTTCACGACCCTGTGGTTAGCATGCCGTCTGCCTAGCCTGCCTCGTGTTGGTGGCAGATAGATGAGGTGGGGTGAC
>NW_028234443.1:12335056-12337556 GCF_977035675.1 Penaeus japonicus
TTCTATTCCTTCGTATTATTAATGGCATTGGTATAATTATCACCATTGTTACTGGTATTACTGGTTTGCTTATTATCAACATTATCATTGACAATATCATCATAATTTTTCATCACGTTACCATTACTTTTATAATGACTGTTATTGTTACCAATATCATTATTGCTATTGTTATCATCATTATCATTATCCCTATTACTATCATCATCATGTTGTTATCATCATTACCATTTTGAATATCTTCATCATTGACACGATCACTATTATCGTTATTATTATCATTATCCTTAATCATCATCACCATTATTATTTCATTTATTATCATTATCATTGTAAATATTTGTTATACTTATAATCATCACTACCATTATCATTGTTCTTATCTTTATTATTATTACTATTCTTAGCCTCATCTCTGTTATTGATATTACTTATTCTTATTATCATTGTCTTAATCAAATTATTATTATCACTAGCAGTAGCTGTATTAGGATTAGTGTTATAAATATTTGTCTTAGTATCAGTATTGTTATCATTATTATCACCACTAGTGTAATCATCATTACTACTATCATTACTATTATCATTGTTATTACCTTTATTGTTATTACTGCTATCATTATTATTTTTTTAAATTAAAGTTATTGTTAATATTGTCATCATTAAAATTATTGTTATCATCATCTTTATTTTTATGAATATTACCATTATTTTCATTATTGATATGATTAAAAATATCATTATTGATATTATTAAAAATATCATTATTGATATTATCAAAAATATCATTATTATTATCATCATTACTATCATCATCATTATTGTCATTATTGTTATCATCATAACCCTTTTTCATCATCAGTATTATTATCATCCTTATCATTATCATACCTATTATTACTATTACTATCATTACTAACATTTCTTTATATAAAAACTATGATTGCATATCATATATTTTTGCATGTGTATGTCTGTGTGTATTCGTCGGTGTTTTAGAGTGTGTGTGCATTTGCATGCTTATGGTTTGTCATAAACTTCCAAATCGAAGTAAATATACATAAAATACCACACAAGAGCAGCCCATCTGGACCTACCCAGCCAAGTAATGCAGCTTTAGCCTGTCATTATTTTATAAACTGAAGGCGCAGTGCCTGTGGGAATTCCCCCTCAGGGTTCAAATGCGCTTGTGTTACATCACGTAAAATGGAGGTCCCAACTTGTCTGTACATATGCAACAAAAAAAGTATTATTGCATACTATGTACATTGTAGTGTTTCTGTGCATGTGTGTTTATCTTTGAGTAACTATGTTTTTTTTTTTTTTTTTTTTTAAGTTCATATCCTCTTTAAATGGCAAATGGCAGGAATGATATTGCAATGCTTGGTTCACTAGGTGTGTGTTTTCTGCGTCATTAGGTGTTTAAAATGCGTGTTTATGTGTTGATATCTAGCTCTGTCTATAAATCTATCTCGATTATATACATATATACATGTACACACACACACATACACACACGCATATATATATATATATATATATATATATATATATATATATATATATGTATGTATGTATGTATATATGTATATAAACATACATAAATGCATGCATATATATATATATATATATATATATATATACATATATACATACATATATATATATATATATACATATATATATAGATATATATATACACACACACATACGCATACACACACACACACACACACACATACTCACACACTCATACACTCACACACACACACACACACACTCTCTCTCTCTCTCTCTCTCTCTCTCTCTCTCTCTCTCTCTCTCTCTCTCTCTCTCTCTCCCTCCCTCTCTCTCTCTCTCTCTCTCTCTCTTGTGAAACAAGCATGAAATAAGTGATAATTGATATGGAATTCAAATTCTCGATCCTTTTTGTGGAGCATGAATGCGCCACTCAGATGTTGCAGTGATCGATTAGTTCTAACTCAATGAAGCAGACGTGGATTAGCAGGTTCAAATGTAGCGAGGTCTGCTAAAAGTAGCGCTGTTTGCTGCTTTATGTCGTTGATTGATTTTCATGAATTAGATTGCCTTTTCATTAAATATGTCAAAGGCTAACATTTCATTTATGTATTTCTTTTGGGCTTGTTTCCTCGTACGAATTCCCTTCCTCTCATCTGCATTTTGGATTTTTTGGCTCTAATACAAATTTGAATATGAAATTCTTTAACCCATTGATGCCGCAGAAACTCATTGTCCAATATTGATGCTTATGGATGGTTCCGCAAGTGTCTAGTCACCAAACGGGCCTTAGGAGACTTATATTAATTTTAGGGAGAAAATAACGCTGTCATCATCGTTGTTAATGTTATCAATATGATAGTCAATATCATATTTGATACAGGAAGAAAAAAAATATATGGACTGGGATAAACAAGTGAAGCCAGTAGGTCTTCTGATTGACTCTATGGTGACTCAGCAACTATGTGTTCGATGAGGCTAA
>NW_028234443.1:12400056-12405056 GCF_977035675.1 Penaeus japonicus
CTATCTATCTATCTCTATCTATCTATCTCTACCTATCTCCATGCCGTGTTCCTTTTCCCTCCCCTTGCCTATCTATCTCAACCAGCAAAAAGACAACAGCTCCTGTCTCCTTCTATCCTTCTCCATATTTCCCTCTTCATCTTTCTCCATTTCGTTTTGCCTCTCTTTCTCCTTCCCATTTCATCCTCTCCCTCTTCTTTTACATCTTACTCTTTCTTCTCGCCAACCCCTTTTCCCACTCTTTCTCTCACAGATCCAAACTGTAACCGCCATGCTAAACGACAGACACTCTTTCATCCTTTTTCCTAATCTGTCTCTCTTCCCCCCATCCCTCTTTTTTTCCCTTTTCATTCCCTTTCTTCCTCCCTCCCCCTCTTCTTTCTTCTTCTTTTTCTCTCCATAAAACCAAAATACAACCGCTATGCTATAAGCCAGATATACACTTTATCCCTCCCTCTCAATCGTTTCTTCTCTCTCTCTCCATTTCTTTCCTCTATCTCTCTTTCTTTCTATCTTCCTCTCCTTCTCTCCGCCAATCAAGATACAACCGCAATGTTAAAAGCCAGACACGCTCTGTCACCCTTTCTCTCCCTCGTTCCTTCTCTCTCTTTCTTCATTTCGTTTTCCCTTTCCCTCTCCCTCCCAACCGTCTTCTCCCTCGTTCCTTCTCTCTCTTTCTTCATTACGTTTTCCCTCTCTCTCTTTCTTCATTACGTTTTCCCTCTCCCTCTCCCTCGTCCCTTCTCTCTCTTTCTTCATTACGTTTTCCCTCCCCCTCTCCTTCGTTCTTTTTTTTCTCTCTCTCTCCATTCCGTTATCCTTCTCCCTCTCTACTTCCTCTCCTCCTCTCCGCAAACCAAACTACAACCATCCTGTGAAAAGCCAGACACACACGCTCACCCTCCCTCTCCCTCGTCCCTTCACTCTTTCTCTCCATCCCGTTTTCCCTCTCCTTCTCCTTCGTTCCTTCTCTCTCTCTCTCCATTCCGTTATCCCTCTCCCTCTCTCTACTTCCTCTCCTTCTCTCCGCAAAACCAAACTACAACCACCCTAGAAAATCCAGACACACACTCTCACCCTCCCTCTCCCTCTCCCTCGTCCCGTCTCTCTCTTTCTTCATTACGTTTTCCCTCTCCCTCCCAACCTCTCTCTCTCTCCATTCCGTTATCCTTCTCCCTCTCTACTTCCTCTCCTCCTCTCCGCAAACCAAACTACAACCATCCTGTGAAAATCCAGACACACACTCTCACCCTCCCTCTCCCACTCCCTCGTTCCTTTTCTCTCTCTCTTCATTACGTTTTCCCTCTCCCTCCCAACCTCTCTCTCTCTCCATTCCGTCATCCCTCTCCCTCTCTACTTCCTGTCCTTCTCTCCGCAAACTAAAACTTAACCACCCTATGAAAATGCAGACACACACGCTCACCATCCCTCGTCCCGTCTCTCTCTTTCTTCATTACGTTTTTCCTTCTCCCTCTCCCTCGTTCCTTCTCTCTCTCTCCATTCCGTTATCCCTCTCCCTCTCTTCTTCCTCTCTTCCTCTCCTTCTCTCCGCAAACCAAACAACAACCACCCTATGAAAATCCAGACACACACTCTCACCCTCCCTCTCCCTCGGGCAAAACCATATCGCCTTTAACGAAATCAGGCAGTCGGTCGCCAGCCGAGCACGCACCACCTCCGCTCGCTCCCCGATCAACGTAAATGCAAGTTGACATAAGTGCCAGGCAGAGAGTCGCCAGCTCGCAGGTTGCCATCTAGTGCATGAAGTTGCGTCCTATCAGGAGTTGCATGAGAAACTTCTTCAAGAGGTTTCAACAGTTGCGTGATTTTATGAGGTCAAGAGAGGGATACGAAAATGTTTTTGGAATGACTTGAAGGTATCTAACAACGCCAGTCTGAGGTCGAGATTGTAGTTAGTTCGTATTAGCATTTCATTTGTAAATGAGTATTTGTTACATTAATGATTATGATGATCATATGAGTTATTATTTCTATATATATTATCACCACTGATATATTTTTCTTAACCATTTTCATCATCATCATCATTATCAATGTATTGAAGCTAATAATATGAATAATAATAAAAATGTTAAAGCAAGATTTATATCAACTATTAAAATAATGCTTATTGATAATGATGATTATAGCAAAATTATATATCGTTAATATTAATAATACCGATACCAATTAGGTGAAAAATAATGATTATAATCATGATATAGACAATAAAAATCATAGATTTTCTTATACTGATAATAATAGATGAAAGTGATACAACAATGATAATAATAATGATAATAATAACAACAAACATACTAATAACATTAACATTAATAACAATAATGCTTAAAAAAAATAACAGCATAATAAACACAAACACACCACATAACAAACAAACAACAACAACACCAAAACCAGTTTCTCTTCTCAAGCTCGTATATATCCTGCTATATTTCCCCCCAGATCCTCCAGGACTTCATTTAATATAGGATTCACGAGGATAAACTTGACCCGGTAGCAAGGCCATTCACACGTGCTACGCATTTCCCCGAAGGCATTTGGGTCTAATGAATCTCAGGAATAAGACGGAGAAAGCTCTTTCATCTGAAGAGAGCTTGATGTGTGTGTGTGTGTGTGTGTGTGTGTGTGTGTGTGTGTATGTATGTATATATATATATATATATATATATATATATATATATATATATATATATAATATATATATATATATATATACATATATATGTACATATATATGTATATATATATATATATATATATATATATATATATATATATACATATATATATAAACATATGTATATACATACATATAAACTAATAAATAGATAAATAAATAAATAAATATATGTATATATACATTTTTATATATGTATGTATGTATGTATATATATAAACACTATTATCATTATTACAAGCTACTATCGTTATCAATAAGAAAATGAAAAGGGCGGATCTGTTCCAGGTGATTTTGAAAGGAAAGTGAAATGACAAGTGGCGGATCAGGTACAAGTAAAGATCAAACCCCTTTGATTTAGGTTCGTGCTTCCTCAGCATGTAGATAACCTAAAACTTTACACCTAAGTTCTGTATGTGAGTAAAAAGAAAGATTTGCAGTATGAACTAAAAAAAAAGAAAGAAAATAATGTATGGGTACGTAAAGCCGCCATGTATAAGGTAAAAAAAGCAAAAGTGAGAAATAAATAGGTAAAGCAAAAAATACGCCATTACGTATAACGCTGTACGTAAATCTAATACCTTACGACACAACACTGAAATACGTAGATAACGCCCATTAAGAATCTTAATTAATTAAGAATCTTAAGAAACTTAAGAATCGGACAATGTATACTTTCCAGAACTAATATTAAGCCCAAAATGAATATATAATTCGCTAATATGGTACGTCAGGTACGGCAGACAGAGCAATATTTCGGATAGTGGCTTTGAGTGATATTAGGAACCCTTGGTCTGTTTCATATTGAGTGCACGAGAAATACTGTCAACAAGTGTGCACCGATCAATAGGATACGTGCAAGGATTATAGCATCAGCTTTGCAAGAACGAGAGCTCCAGGGGTTCTGTCTGTGGTTGAGGTAGAACATACACGATGTATCTGTATACTAGATCAGATCATATCAAAGATGCCCTGTGTTACATATTGTAGTGTCATATATCTTGATAGGAAGTCAATTGAAAGTCGGTGGTTTGAAATAAATGATTAGTCAGACATGCAAAATATACCTATAATGAATATTGCAGATGGTAGTCAGGTACAGTCGTCCAAAACCTGTGTTCAATATTAAAAATGTGGCGAAATAAAATAATAAAATGACAATAGACCAGTAGTGTTACAGGTACAAGTTTCATAACTTTGGCCAAACTGACACTTTCTTTTCGCTGCATTACGTAACCAACCGCATTGTAAGTGTAGTCAACTGAGGATCCAAAGATTGAAATATTCCATCGTAGTTGATCATCCAAAATGGAAAAAAAAAAGTCAAGAACGAAGAGGAGGAAAAGGATGCGTGATAAAGCTGTTGTGAGCGCCAGACCCAAAACTACAATTTCGCTAAGATCTCCATTCAGGGAAGAAGTAAATCCAGCCCTATTCTGTGGAAAAGATACGGGAGTATACAGTGTAATATCATATACGTCAGAAATAAGGTCATAGTTTCATATATATATATGTATATATATATATTAATATATTATATATATATATATATATAATATATGTATATTGGTGTGTGTGTGTGTGTCGTGTGTGTGTGTGTGTGTGTGTGTGGTGTGTTTGTAATAATAGTATATATTAATAATGCATATATATATATATCTATTATATATAAATATATATTATTATCTATATATATTATATATATATATATATATATGTATGTATGTATGTATGTATGTGTGTGTGTATGTATATGTATATATAGAGAGAGTTTATCATTATTGTTCCTATTATCTTTAGTTGTAGAATCATTATTATATATTTTGCGGGTTAGATTAAGGCTGATAAGAGTAAAATATTTCGGATTTTCGATACGTACAGAACTCCGTTAGGAAGAAGTGAGGGCAAGGGTAGATTATAGCGAAGGAAAAGGATAAGCCAGATTAGCGGAGCAGATGCTTCGCCGGGCTTAGATGCACTGAGGCGAGCCCGCTTATGTCAGCGCCGGTGTGCGGACTCGTGAGAGAGTGTGCCAACGAATGTTGTCTCGATCCGAGCTTGGTCCTTACCCACCGTGATGACCATATAGTATACGCCACAACACACAAAACACATATATTACGGGATGTGAGGCCGGTGTGCTATCTATTGCAATACTTAATTAACGGCTATTATAACTAAACCCGGAGATCTGACGGCACTCCAGCTGCTCTTTGTCTTGTCTAAACGATTACTCTGGAAATACACGCAGACGCACGGACAGACACACGAATACACATGTATTAGATATGATAAGCAT
>NW_028234443.1:12412556-12415056 GCF_977035675.1 Penaeus japonicus
TTTTATTATTTATATATATTATATATTATTATACATATATATATACATATATTTATATGTATTGTATATATATATATATATATTTATATATATGTAGAGAGAGAGATGAGAGAGAAAGAGAGAGATGAGAGGAGAGAGAATGTATATATATATATATATATATATATATATATATATATTATATATATATATATATTATCATATATATTACTTATATATACATATATATATATGTATGTATATACCCCCCCCACCCCCTATATAATATATATATATATGTATATATACATATACATATATGTATGTATTTATATATGTATTTATTGTTCTTTTCACTTTTTTTTATATATATAAATAATGAAAGGTCTGCGGGAAATAGGTTCCTATAAGTCATCAGTCATTTTGAAGATAAACTGCGAAGTCTGATAATAAATGACTACCGACGCCTTAAATAAATTTTAAACCATTAACTCGGCTATCAATCTTTCACCTATAGTTACAGTAATCCCGAATTGCATTAGTGATTCACGTGCGATTAGTAATCTGAACATCTCATCTACCGTGGATCACCACCAGAATCTAGCCAAATGGCGCTTAGTTAATCGGCAAGTAGGCCAGAAATGATCCTTTTTTGTCACTCTTAACCACACTTATTATCCAGAAACTTAGCAATATACTAATTCACGCGAGATCATGACTTCAATCTAAATAGTGATATTGATGATGATAGTGATAATGATGATAAGGGTAATCATAATGATTGTTGATAATGATAATGATAATCATGACAAAACTAATTATATATACTATAATGATCATGATTTTAGTAATGGTAATGATGGTTATTATAATGATAATGATAGCAATAATGGTAATAGTAATGGTGATAATAATTATATTGAAAGAGATAATGTTGATAATAACAATAACAACGGCATTTAATACAGATAACAATAATTGTAATAATATCAATAACAATAATGATAACAGTGACAATAATAATTGATACCGATAAGATAATAATCATAGGAAAACAATGATAATAGTGCTAAGGAAATACAAATAAAACAAAAAATTATCAAAGCTGATATTTTTGTATTTGTCTAATGCTGTTTGTGTCTTTACGAGTATTAGCCACACAAGTTCACGATATTATACAAAACCTTGCTGAGGGAATTCCAAATGGAATTAGAGAAATTCCTACTTTTACTCTCTTTACTGCAGGGTAAGAATAGGAACGAGGACAGTGATGATGATAATGATAATAGTTATGATGATAACGTTGATAAAAATGGTATCAGAGGTGATAATGATGATAATAAAATGGATAACGGAAGAAATATCAACGGTGATAATGATGACACATGGCAATAATAATAACAAAAACAACTGAAATATTGTCAACAAAAAGTGTCACTATCAATAAGGATAGGTATAGTGGTAGCAGGAGCAGTAACATAAACTACTAACTATGATGATTGAAATAATAAAAGTGATAATATTAGTAATAATATCATACCCCCAAAAAATGATAATGCTAATAATGATTAATAAAAAAACATGATGTTAGTAGAAATAAAAGTAACAATAATGTTAATAATGGGGATAATGATAATAACAAAATTAATCATAACATCAACAATAATCGTTTAGCCATTAAAGTTATTCTTACGCTTTTACCAAGCCGTTCCAAAAAAATGCAATAGTCCTTTTCACTTAATCTTTTTTTTCCCCCAAAAGAAAAATTCTCTTAGACCCATTTCGCTCAGCACTCTGAAAAACTTGTCTGCGGAGAGTCACCCAACACTGGTAATTCGTCGTTTGGCATGAGTAGTACTCGTAACAGCACAAAGAAATTCTACATTAGATTAAGATTATGTGCTGCCTCACAGACCTGATTTTATAGTGAGTTAATGCCCTTTTTGGAGAGGCTGTGTGTTTTACTTTGTTTGTTTTTTATACTCGTTTCATTGCTGTTTTATTATTATTATTATTATTATTATTCATTACTGTTCATTACATTTTCATCCTCGTTTCATTCTTCCTCTCATTCGTCTATTCATATGTTTTACCTTTGCAAATATCTTTTTTGCTTTCTTTTTCTTCCCCTCAACCTCCTACTGTTTTTGTTTTTTATTTTCATTTTTTTCAAATTCTTTCAAAACCCTTTTATTTCTTCTTCTTCTTCTTCCCATTGCTATAAACTATTTCTTCCATTGCAAGCTCTCCATTGTAAGCACTCTGAGTCCGGACTCCTGTATTCTACCAAGAGGGCCATTCATAACTCTAAAGTGATATTAACCATGACAGTGGTAGAGACTCTGCAGAGGAGATTTTCTGTCTGGCTTATAACTAATGGTAAAAAGTAAAGCTAAAAAGATTCTGAATATGTGATAAAAGTATATTATTGTTCATAATCAGTATTATAATTTCTGTTCCAAAGACTCGGTCACAGTAATGATAATGATTATAATAATGATGAAGATTGCTGGCGATCTTT
>NW_028234443.1:12430056-12432556 GCF_977035675.1 Penaeus japonicus
GATTATGTTGATGGTGATGATGATGTTGATGATGGTGATGATGATGTTGATGTTGGTGATTATGTTGATGTTGATGGTGATGATGATGTTAATGTTAATGTTAATGTTAATGTTAATGTTAATGTTCATGTTCAAGTTCTGGGTCTGGGTTCATGTTCAGGTTATTGTTATTGTTTATGTTTATAGCTTAATGTTAATGTTATTGTTTATGGTGTTGTTGAGTGTTGTTGTTGTGGAAGTTGTCGATGTTGATGTTGATGTTAATGTTAATGTTAATGTTAATGTTAATGTTAATGTTAATGTTAATGTTAATGTTAATGTTAATGTTAATGTTAATGTTAATGTTAATGTTAATGTTAATGTTAATGTTAATGTTAATGTTAATGTTAATGTTAATGTTAATGTTAATGTTAATGTTAATGTTAATGTTAATGTTAATGTTAATGTTAATGTTAATGTTAATGTTAATGTTAATGTTAATGTTAATGTTAATGTTAATGTTAATGTTAATGTTAATGTTAATGTTAATGTTAATGTTAATGTTGATGTTAATGTTAATGTTAATGTTAATGTTAATGTTAATGTTAATGTTAATGTTAATGTTAATGTTAATGTTAATGTTAATGTTAATGTTAATGTTAATGTTAATGTTAATGTTAATGTTAATGTTAATGTTAATGTTAATGTTAATGTTAATGTTAATGTTAATGTTAATGTTAATGTTAATGTTAATGTTAATGTTAATGTTAATGTTAATGTTAATGTTAATGTTAATGTTAATGTTAATGTTAATGTTAATGTTAATGTTAATGTTAATGTTAATGTTAATGTTAATGTTAATGTTAATGTTAATGTTAATGTTAATGTTAATGTTAATGTTAATGTTAATGTTAATGTTAATGTTAATGTTAATGTTAATGTTAATGTTAATGTTAATGTTAATGTTAATGTTAATGTTAATGTTAATGTTAATGTTAATGTTAATGTTAATGTTAATGTTAATGTTAATGTTAATGTTAATGTTAATGTTAATGTTAATGTTAATGTTAATGTTAATGTTAATGTTAATGTTAATGTTAATGTTAATGTTAATGTTAATGTTAATGTTAATGTTAATGTTAATGTTAATGTTAATGTTAATGTTAATGTTAATGTTAATGTTAATGTTAATGTTCATGTTCATGTTCATGTTCATGTTCATGTTCATGTTCATGTTAATGTTAATGTTAATGTTAATGTTAATGTTAATGTTAATGTTAATGTTAATGTTAATGTTAATGTTAATGTTAATGTTAATGTTAATGTTAATGTTAATGTTAATGTTAATGTTAATGTTAATGTTAATGTTAATGTTAATGTTAATGTTAATGTTAATGTTAATGTTAATGTTAATGTTAATGTTCATGTTCATGTTCATGTTCATGTTCATGTTCATGTTCATGTTCATGTTCATGTTCATGTTCATGTTCATGTTCATGTTCATGTTCATGTTCATGTTCATGTTCATGTTCATGTTCATGTTCATGTTCATGTTCATGTTCATGTTCATGTTCATGTTCATGTTCATGTTCATGTTCATGTTCATGTTCATGTTCATGTTCATGTTCATGTTCATGTTCATGTTCATGTTCATGTTCATGTTCATGTTCATGTTCATGTTAATGTTAATGTTAATGTTAATGTTAATGTTAATGTTAATGTTAATGTTAATGTTAATGTTAATGTTAATGTTAATGTTAATGTTAATGTCAATGTCAATGTCAATGTCAATGTCAATGTTCATGTTAATGTTAATGTTAATGTTAATGTTAATGTTAATGTTAATGTTAATGTTAATGTTAATGTTAATGTTAATGTTAATGTTAATGTTAATGTTAATGTTAATGTTAATGTTAATGTTAATGTTAATGTTAATGTTAATGTTAATGTTAATGTTAATGTTAATGTTAATGTTAATGTTAATGTTAATGTTAATGTTAATGTTAATGTTAATGTTAATGTTAATGTTAATGTTAATGTTAATGTTAATGTTAATGTTAATGTTAATGTTAATGTTAATGTTAATGTTAATGTTAATGTTAATGTTAATGTTAATGTTAATGTTAATGTTAATGTTAATGTTAATGTTAATGTTAATGTTAATGTTAATGTTAATGTTAATGTTAATGTTAATGTTAATGTTAATGTTAATGTTAATGTTAATGTTAATGTTAATGTTCATGTTCATGTTCATGTTCATGTTCATGTTCATGTTCATGTTCATGTTCATGTTCATGTTCATGTTCATGTTCATGTTCATGTTCATGTTCATGTTCATGTTCATGTTCATGTTCATGTTCATGTTCATGTTCATGTTCATGTTCATGTTCATGTTCATGTTCATGTTCATGTTCATGTTCATGTTCATGTTCATGTTCATGTTCATGTTCATGTTCATGTTCATGTTCATGTTCATATTCATGTTCATGTTCATGTTCATGTTCATGTTCATGTTCATGTT
>NW_028234443.1:12497556-12507556 GCF_977035675.1 Penaeus japonicus
CTCCCTTTCTTTTAAAATCTTTGGACATTCATAATCGCACCACTTTGTTCTTGAAAAGTACATTACCCTCTACCGGAAAGTATTTTAGCGTGGAATTTTTCAGCAAATAATTTTCGCGGATAAGTATACTGCAATGAACAGCGAAAAAGGGACGGTTGATTATGCAGAACTTAAAGGCCTCATATGGCTTCTTTTAATCAGCCCGGGGCTTAAACAATAGATCTAACCTAGTTGTGAAATAAAACATAAGAATATTTTATTTTCCACACGCATTTTCACCTTATTTTCATTCAATTTACGTGTAGTGAGACGGTGTATACAACATTATTGCATAGATCTGCTAGTACTACAATGTGTCCTTGTCCTAGAACATGCTTATTACGTAATACTCGTCAGTGTGGCTAATTCTTAGCGCTTTGGCCTTTTCTTTGGGTTTGCTAATCAAGTCCCTGACAGTCACAGCAAGAGAAGGTGAAGGGAACAAAAATGAAAGGCGACATCTTATCCGAAGTTATTATATGATTCAATGGTTGTCATTTCTTTCGGTGTGATATCCTTGTATAGGAGAACTAGGCCTATGATGGACCTATTTTCCCAGAAGATGTAAAAAAAAACTTTTTGATCTTTATATCACTTTTTATTTTATTTTTTATATATTTATTCATTTATTCTTTTTTTTTTCATCTGTCAACGATAGTTTTGGTATTATCTCTACACTAACGTCAAAATTTTATAAATCCTTAAATCGCGATAGTAATCACATAATGTTTCGCTCGCTACTGCATTGTCGTATTTCTTATGGCATCTTTATTACAACTTATGTCCGGGAAATCCGTTTAAAGTTTAACACTGCCTGTTTTTCTTGCTTTTTAAACTTTACAACTGCCTGTTTTTCTTGCTTTTTAAAGTTTACCACTGCCTGTTTTTCTTGCTTTTTAAAGTTTATCACTGCCTGTTTTTCTTGTTTTTTTAAAGTTTACCACTGCCTGTTTATCTTGCTTTTTAAAGTTTATCACTGCCTGTTTTTCTTGTTTTTTTAAAGTTTACCACTGCCTGTTTTTCTTGCTTTTTAAAGTTTACCACTGCCTGTTTTTCTTGCTTTTTAAAGTTTACCACTGCCTGTTTTTCTTGTTTTTTAAAGTTTACCACTGCCTGTTTTCCTTGCTTTTTAAAGTTTACCATTGTCTGTTTTTCTAGCTTTTTAAAGTTTACCACTGCCTGTTTTTTTTTTTTTTTTTTTTTTCTTTTTTTTGCTTTTTAAAGTTTACCACTGCCTGTTTTTCTTGTTTTTTAAAGTTTACCACTGCCTGTTTTTCTTGCTTTCAAAAGTTACCACTGCCTGTTTTTCTTGTTTTTTAAAGTTTACCACTGCCTTTTTTTCTTGCTTTTTTAAAGTTTACCACTGCCTTTTTTTCTTGCTTTTTTAAAGTTTACCACTGCCTGTTTTCTTGCTTTTAAAGTTTACCACTGCCTGTTTTTCTTGCATTTTAAAGTT
Source organism: Penaeus japonicus (assembly GCF_977035675.1). Lineage (NCBI taxonomy): Eukaryota > Metazoa > Arthropoda > Malacostraca > Decapoda > Penaeidae > Penaeus > Penaeus japonicus. Next base: position 12,499,052 of record NW_028234443.1, read on the forward strand.
TACCCCTGCCTTTTTTTCTTGCTTTTAAAGTTTACCACTGCCTGTTTTTCTTGCATTTTAAAGTTTACCCCTGCCTTTTTTTCTTGCTTTTTTAAAGTTTACCACTGCCTGTTTTCTTGCTTTTAAAGTTTACCATTGTCAGTTTTTCTTGCTTTTTAAAGTTTACCAATGCCTCTTTTTCTTGCTTTTTAAAGTTTACCACTGCCTCTTTTTCTTGTTTTGTTTTTATGTTTGTTTGTTTAGTTGAGTTAGTCAGTTATCTGCCTATATCGCTTCTGATAGATTTCTATATCCGAGAGTCATTGTCAGCTCCCAGATGACGATGGTCGCTAGTTTGCATTTCCAATTCGCTGCCTCCAAATTTATGCAAGGCACGATTGTGCTGCCTTGGCATTGCAGCTAGGTAGTCCCTCTCTCTCTCTCTCCCCCACCCCCCTTCTCTCTCTCTCTCTCTCTATATATATATATATATATATATATATATATATATATATATATATATATATATATATCTTTCTCTCTCTCACTCACTCTCTCAATCTCTCTCTCTTACTCTTTCACTCACTCTCTCTCACTCTATCTCTCTGACTCTCACTCTCTCTCTCTCACTCACTCACTCTCTCTCTCTTTCTCCCTCTCGTTTAGGATAGCTATTTCGGGGACCATGTATGTATGTGTGTGTGTGTGTGTATGTATGTATGTATGTGTGTGTGTGTGTGTGTATGTATATGTGTGTGTGTGTGTATGTATGTGTGTGTGTATTTGTATCTATTTGTGTGTGTGTTTGTGTGTGTGTGTGTGTGTGTGTGTGCATCTATCAATGTATATGTGTGCAAGTAGAGATATGTACAGCTTTACTGAACTTTCATATTATAACTCGGTTGTAAGAATAAAGAAATATTTTCCCCTGTTGATATCTGATTACCGTTCAAGTCAACCAAAACCGTGAAAGCTGATCAGGGCTGAGTGTGCATCCGCCGTCAGCTACAAACGCATTCAGTAAACACATCAGTTGATTAAATTCGCTGCTATAGCATCTCCAGGATTAAAGGATTTTAAATCCCTCGTATTTGAAAATCTTGTTTTCTTTCTTTAAATCGGTTAATCTTTCAGTTTGTGTTGGTTTGTGATTCGATTTTTTTTTTTTTTTTTATCATTTTTTTTTTTCATTTTTTTTTTTCATTTTATCATTTCATTATCAGTAACACCAGACTCACCATAAATTATTTTGTATCATCTTCGAGAAGGATATCAATTATCATCATCACCATCACTATCATCACTATCATCATCACCACTTTTCACCATTCTCTCCCTCACCATCGCCGACATACTCGACACCATCACCATCAAACGTCTCAACCAAACATCATTAACACATTACCGTACAACACTCCCACAGTCATCATCACAATCCTCACCAGCCTCATCACCACAACGACTCCTCACCTTCATCACCACCAAAATCGTCACCCCGTCATCACCACAAGAACTTCTCACCTTCATCACCATGAAAAAAGTCATCCTCACCACACTTTACACCATCATCACAAGACCTCTTCACCATCAACAACACAACCTACTCTAGCCTCACTATTCTGCCCACACCTCCACCATCCCCCCTCCCCCAACTCCTCCTCCACCCCCACCCCCCAGTCATTCCCTAATCCAACCATCATCCCTACCCCATCATCATCCCCACACCCTCTCCTTCACCCCCCACTCCCACCATCACCCTACCCCAACATCACTCTGACCACCCCATCCCATCCCCCATTCACCCCTACCCCCACCATCCCCCCCACTCCGACCTCCACCATCAGCCTCCCATCCACCTCCTCCACCAACCTCCCCCACCATCACCCTCCCTACCCCTCCTTCACCCCCCCCCCTTCACCCCAAATCTCGACCCCAGACAAAAAAAAAAAAAAAAATGAAAAAGAAAAAAAAAACGATCTAACGCTCCTTTCCCCCCTTTTTTTCCCCCCTCCCCCCCAGGAGAGCGCCCCTCCTCTCTTCCGGCGCGAAGGAGAAGCATCGGATTCCGAGGACGCGGGCGAGGAACTAGGTCCTCCTGCCTCCGCCCTCACCCGCCGTCGCGCCCTCGTGCCGCCCAAACTCCTCACGGACTCACCGAACTACGACCAGCACGACCATGACGTCACGACCACTGTTAACGGGTAGGGAGCGAAGAGGGTGTCGCTTGTGTCTGTCGGTCGTTGTGTGTCGGGGGCGGAGGCTCAGGGTCTGGGGTTCTTGGTGTTGTTGTTTGTTTGATTCTTTCTTTGTCTCTTTTTCTCTCTCTCTCTCTCTCTCTCTCTCTCTCTCTCTCTCTCTCTCTATATATATATATATATATATATATATATATATATATATATATATATATATATATATATATATATATTTATATATAATGTGTAAATAACTTTTGTTATTAACTATTGTTTGCATTCATTTCCTTCTATCTCTCTATTTTCCTTCTTTTCCTCCTCTTTCATCTTTTCTTCTTGTCTCTCCTTGTTAAAAAAAAAAAAAAAAAAAAAAAAAATCTTTAACTTTTCTTCCTTCTCATTTCTTTCATTCTTCATTTTTTTCTCATCTCTTTGTTTATTCGGACTTTTCTCCTTTTCTCTCTTCTTTATTCTCTTCTATTCCATTCTTCTTTTTTTATTCCTGTCTTTACCTTTTCTTTCCTCTTCCTATTTGTCTATTTTTCTCTCTTTTCTTATAATCGCTCTTTCCAATGGTCATTTATGTTTTTTTTTTCTTTTCTTTTCTTTTTCCTCGTCTCTCCTTCTATTTTTCTTGCTTTATCTTCTCCTCTTTCCTTCCTTCTTTCTTCTGCCTTCCTGCCTTCCCTTTCCTCCCTTCTCTTCCTATCTCTCCTGTTTTCTCTGTCCTTCCTGTCTACCCTTTATTCTCTTATTTTCCCATCTCTCCCTCTTTCTCTTGTCTTGCTATCTTTCCCTCCTCTTCTTATAGAGAATGAATCTAATATGCATATTTTGTGTTTTAAACATTTATTCCACTTGAAATGATATTGTAATTTCCTCTGGATGTTGTATTTCCATAAACATTCTTAGATTTCTTAATATCTCATGTAAGTATCTAAGCTCTATTTCATCTAAGGTAATAGAAAGTTATTTATGTATTCTCTTGTTTTTTTTGTTTTTTTTTTGGAAATGCACTTCTGTCGGATGCGATAAAACTAAGTGATATAAATTGCCGTAAGCACATGCAGGTTCATAACTAATCAGTGATATATCTTACATGCAGTCATATTTGATCAAGTAATGCATTTCCCCGTAAGTACATACAGCTACGGAATCGACTATGCATTATATCTTACCAAATTCCCAAGCAACGATAAGATAGGTGAAGGGATATATTCTACCATAAGCGTAGTATTTTACCATAAGCACATATAGCAATATGATATCAAGCAACGTATTTCATCATAAGCATATACAGCAACATGATATCAAATAACGTATTTTACCATAAGCACATATAGCAACATGATATCTGTAACCAGCTTGCTGGCACTAGTTGTAACCACCACTGAGAGCAGTTGTTATAACCACTCGATGCCCTGGTTGTGATCTGGTGGAAAAGAGACAGACATTCGTGTGCCATGGTCTTTAGGTTCCTTCTGTGTCCTTCTTAAATACAAATTCTCAGTAACAAACGCAGCTGTCTAGAGAAGTTGGGGTTCCAGGGCGGAAACGAACACAGGAGACAGGAAGCTTCAGGTCAAAACACACTGCCATCGATATTGCATTGAATTAAGTAGACATACATGATCAATGTCTTGGGTCAATTAATATCAGTATCAGTGCCTTACAATATCAAGCAACGTATTTTATCATAAGCAGATGCACAATATGATATCAAGTAACGTATTTTACCACAAGCCCATACAGCAACATAATATCAAGTAAAATATTCTACCAAAAGCACATACAGTAACAACTAGATCAAATACTATAACTTATCAAATCCAAATTCAGCAGTGAATTAGATCAAGTGATATATTTCAACATACGTGCATGTAGCAACATAATTAATTAAGTGATATATTCTACCATAAACACATGCATTGATATACAAAAGGATTTGACATGTTTTATTCTTGTTGTGCAATATATCCGAATGGCACAGCAATATATTTTTTTCTTTCTTGCCCTTTTCAACATATCTTTCCTTGTTTTAACATATATTCTCTTAATTAAATTTATTCAGACAACATCCTCAGTTTTAAAAATTCTTGAAAAATACGAAAAGGAAAATTACAATAGTAATGAGCAAGCTATACCGTTAGTAATGATAATGATAACTAGAATAAAAATTATGATGATGACAAAATAATGATTATAACAATAACAATGATAATGACAATGATAAGAATGATGATGAATATGTTAAAAATAATGAATGGTCAGAACAATAATAATGACGATGATAGTTATAGAAATGATGAGGATGACAATGACAATGCTAATAGTAATAGAAATCGATAGTAATAGAAGTAATAATGACTATGATAATGATTATAACAATATCGATGTATATCCTCTGCCACCATTATGTTAGGGCAAATCCAATGCCAATAAGTGTTAGAAAAACAGAATCAATAAACTGAAATTAAAAATGATCTTGATTAAAACGAAAACAATGAAATAACATCTATATCTTTAATTAGTTTCCAATCATCACTAATTCTATCACAACAAAGAGGAATTCAGATTTCGAGGACCTACAAGAAAAAAAATATGAAAATAAAAAACTAATCATGATCTAGAACATACATCAACCAATATTAATTATAATACTGATAAAAAGTAAACATGATTACACGGCCTGATAAACAGCTTAGTAGGTCGTCAAGCTGTGACAGGCACGCTGTGTGGGATGGACAGTCTAGTTATTAATGAATGAGAATTTAATTCTGGAATGTGTAGAGGAAGGCCAACAAACACTAAGAAGAATTAACTTAAAAAAAAAATATATATATATATGAACCTGAGAAAAAAAACAATAATAACAATAAATTTAGAAAAAAAGGAACTAAACTGATAAATTATTGTGCTGATTATTCCCTTAATTCTCAGCCGCTTTCTCCCCCCCCCCCCATTATATTACTTTATCATCAATCACCAGAATGATTTAAGAGCCTAGTCCTTCATAAATAACAAGAGGATTTGCATATAAAGTTTACAGGGCTAATGGTACGAGTTCTACCTCTTTTATACAAAACCATCCCCTTTCTCTTTACAATTAACCTAACCTAATCTAACCAGTAAATAATTGAACACTTGTTTTCACTATTTATTCGCATATTTCCCTTAACATCAAAGTTTTAAACGCGTTTACATATGAAATAGAGGTTTGTCTTTACGAAATAATGGTAATAACAATGATAACAATATTGATAAAGATATCGATGATAATCATAACAATGAGAGTAATGATAATAACAATAATAGCAATGACAAAATGACGACAAAACTATAAATGAATAATAGTAGTAATAACATATGTGGGCGTGATAACAAAAATAAAGCAATAAATTATAATATTTTTTTATTCCTCCGTACGCCATCCCTCCCTATTCCCCCTTTTTATCCATCCATTTCACCTTCTCTCCCTCTCCCCCTTCCTACCGAGAACCGTTTTCCCTTTCTCTCTCTTCCCTTCTCTCTATCCCCACTCCCCCGCCTCTTTTCCCTTACTCATCCCCCTACCTTTCATTCCCTCCACAACTCCTCCCTTTTCCCCTCTCTTCCTTTTCTTTCTCCCTACCTTAAATCCCCTATCTATCCCTTTCCCTCTCGTCCCCTCTCCTTACCGCTCTTCCTCTCCCTACTTCGAATCCCTTCTCCCTATGTCCTCTCTCTCTACCTAATGCCTTTTCCTCTTCCTTCATTGCTCCTACCCCCTTTCCCTCTCCCCTTACCTTACCACGAACCCCTTTTCCCCTCGTTCCGTCTCCCTACCTCCACCCACGTTCCGTCTCCTGTTTCCCCCTCCTTTCCTCAAATCGTTTTATTTATTTATTTTTTTTCCTTTCCGCACGCCCCCCCCCCTCCTCTTCCCCCATTATTTACCTAGAACTTCTTTTCCCCTTTCCCCCTCACCCCTTCTCCCTCTCCCCTTGCCCTTCTCCCTCCTTATCTCCAATCCCATTTGCTTTCCCCTCTCTCTCTCTCGTTATCCCACTTTCCCCATGTCCCCTTCCGTATTTGTTTTCTCCCTTTCTCGTCGTTCCCTCTTATTCTCCCCTCTCTCTCTCCTTCCTTCGAGATCTCCCTTCCTTACCTTGAACACCCTTTCCCCTCTTCTCCTCTTCCCTCTTCCCTTCTCTCTTCTCCCCCTCCTTATTTCGAGGTACCCTTCACTACCTAAAACGCTCTTTCCCTTTCGTCTCCTCTTCTCCTCTTCCCTCTTCTCTTCTCCCTCTCCCTACTTCGATCTCCTCTTTCTTCATCTTTCTCTATCTCAGGTTTATCGAATGACCACTAAAACAATGACCTCTTCTCTCTCTCTCTCTCTCTCTCTCTCTCTCTCTCTCTCTCTCTCTCTCTCTCTCTCTCTCTCTCTCTCTCTCTCTCTCTCTCTCTCTCTCTCTCTCTCTCTCTCTCTCTCTCTCTCTCTCTCTCTCTCTCTCTCTCTCTCTCTCTCTCTCTCTTACTTCGTCTCTTGTACAAATCTCTCTTCGTGGTCTAGCATACAATACACGGATGGGGATGCGATGGGGGTAGGGGTGGGGTAGGGAGTTCCAACACACGGTGGGAGGGGATGGTAGGGTGGGGAGCGAGATGGGGAGAGGTAGTGTTAGGGGGGAGGGGGGAGGGGGGTTCTCACGTATTGCAGCTTTTATCAAAGACGACAAACGGAGAATAGGCTTTGGTCTTTATCTTTTAGAAAGGGGGTGATGATCGTGGTGATGGTGATGATGGTGATTGGGATTGTGATGAGGATAAGGAGGAAGAAGTTGAGGTTTCAGAAACTTTCATAATGATACTGATAGTGATGATAACTGTTAAGATAACGCTAGTGATACTACTACTACTACTACAACTATACTGATACTGAAACTAATAGTATATCTACTACTACTCCTACTACAACTTATGATAATGATGATAATGATAATAATCATAACAATAACAATTCCATTACAATCTCCTACTTTAACATTTCACTTGGAATTTCGTAAAATATATTGTAATGATGATGAAAATAGTAACAATACCAATGCTTCTCCTCTTCATCACTATCATTGTTGCTATCATATATCATATCAGGAGAATGATGATAATGATTATGGTGATGATGATGAGGATGATATTGATGATGATGGTTATGGTAATGATGATAAAAATAATGATTATAATAAGATGATAACAATAACAACAAGAATATTGATGATGGCATTATGTAATAGTAATTACGATAGGTTTTTATAACCATGTTTCTTTTATTTATCACGTTACTATTTATAAAAAATATATATAAATTCAATCACGGACATATAAATCTCATAAGCAAAAAATCAAACGTACTGTATAGCACTCTTACAATTGCAGAAAAAAAATCCTATGCAAGGAAAATACATTAGATGTCCCATTTTCTTTATCTTATCTAAATGCCATCGGGATTCACATTTTGCTCTTCAAATATCTTACAATGAGATGGCGTTTTTAATCAATGAACTCTTGTCTCCAGAATTGTGTGCAGAACCTTGGATATTCACTCATTCTATCGACGAAGTTTTAGGAAGTAAATTCTTTCACGGAAATCTAATTGCAAAAATAAGGACGTGATCTATTGACTTTAGATAACTGGCATATCTGTTAAAAATCTGGTTGAAAGTATGACTGTTGGCGGTAGTATTACGGGGAATATCTGTTGGTTGTATATCGTGGTTCAGGTCGGTTACTATTCTAACATGAGGAGAGTGAGTTTTTTTGTTTGTTTTTTTGTTTTTTTCCTGTGCTTTTAAAGGCGAGTGGTGTAAACAGGAGAGATAGAAAACGGGTTGTTGGCTACAGACTGGTATTAGATCTTTGGAATTTAATTAGTGACTGGAACATCGATAATGAGATTACGGGAAAGCCCCATACACTGAATTTCTGCAGAAAATAGTCCATGTTGGATATGGCTGGGTACTATGTTGGATATGTGCATAATTTCTCCGAGCATTTCGACCTTGTTTGTTTATACCCTGGCCTGACGTATACATAGCTTGATGAAACCTTACAAACACACAAATTAGCTATATTTTTTTAAACGCAGTATTTGTACTTTCTAATGTTCTGGAAATGTAGAATAAGTACTTTCTTGTATCCAGAAACTTACGTTTAAGTAATTTCTAATGTGCAGAATCAAGTTTTATGTATATATATATATATATATATATATATATATATATTTTTTTTTTTTTTTTTTTTTTTTTTTTTTTTTTTTTTTTTTTTTTTTTTTCTTTTAGTACTTTAAACA
>NW_028234443.1:12535056-12537556 GCF_977035675.1 Penaeus japonicus
TCAGTTGGCAGCTCATTAAGTAATGGGATTGCACGTCTATAAAGAATCACCCTCTCGTGATTTTCTTTTGTTTGTTGCGATGGAGATTCTGTTGTTGATTTTTTCTTTTTTTTTCTTTTCTTTTCTTTATCTATTTTTAAACTCTCACTCGAAATGAAACCGGTATTAGAAAAAAAATGTGCTAAAAGTTTCATCAACATGCCATAATATCAAGAACTTTATCTCAAATCAAACAATACAAGTTTAACATGAATCTAATATATACGCCCCCCCCGTAACAAACACAACAACAACGAAAAAATGCGTAACATTAAACAAAAACAATTTCGAAAGTGAATCAAGGTTTCTCGTGTCTTTCCTCCTTCAGGAAGAAAACCTTTTCTTTAAGAACTTTGGGAATATTCCGCCATTTTACATCTGTTACAAGTATTTCCCCGACAGCCTTCATCTTTAGTCCTATGTTCTTGGGTTATTGTTATCATAATACTTCACCAAGATAGTTATATTCATCAGGCATTTAATTCACCTAAAAGATGCCCACGAAAAAAATAGAAATGTCAAAGAAAATTCAAAGAAAATGATATCAAGGAAAGTGTTACCAACTGAGAGGTACTCGAGCACCAAGAGGAGTTAGGCGGAAATGGTCACGTTGGTTTGTCCCTTTCGTATATTGTGCACTTAAGTGTCACCAGTGAGATTGAGCTGAATCCTGCTCGTTTAATAGACCCGATCCGATAGCGATTGCAAGGGAATTGACGTCCGTCGGCACTCTTAGTTAAGTGTTTATGCGAAATTTTCCTTTTGGTATTTATCTATGTATTTATTTGTTTTGTTGTTATTATTTTTGAATAGTTATTTTCTTTTTATTCTTCTTTTCTTTAACGATTCCTACTTTTAGTTAAGTGTTTATGCGAAATTTTCCTTATGGTGTTTGTCTATGTTATTTATTTGTTTTGTTATTATTATTTTTGCTTAGTTTTTTTTTATTATTATTCTTTTCTTTAACGATTCCTACTTTCAGTTAAGTGTTTATGCGAAAATTTTCTTATAGTATTTATCTATGTATTTATTTGTTTTGTTAGTATTATTTTTGCTTAGTTATTTGTTATTCTTCCTTTGGTATTTGTCTATGCATTGATTTGTTTTGTTATTATTATTTTTTGCTTAGTTATTTTTTTATTCTTCTTTTCTTTAACAATTCCTATTTTTATCATAATTTTGTTATCATAGACTTCTACCCACGATGCATGTTTTCCCTTACTGTAAGTCACCTGTTGCTAACAGCCTTTCTCGATAACTCTCCCCTATTCAGTAGTGTCAGAACAAACTCATTTTTTTTTTCTTCATGAACAAATTTTACCTCTTTTCCCCCTCATGACAAACAGACCTTCAGCTTCTATTTGATTTTAGCAACGAGAGAAATAGAAAAGGAAGAAGGGTGGGGGGGGGGGGTAGGGTATGAATTACCCGTGAATGTATATGCATGATTATTTGTGATCGTAGTGTTGACAGGAGTTAGAGTGGATATGAACTCAGAAATAAACATCGCTAGGTGGTTAGATAGAATGAAAAATAAGCCGAAATATATAAATAGATAGATAGACAAACAGATAGATAGACTAACAGACAGAGAGATATGCAAACATACATACATTGGTGTACAAATGTCAGAATGTATGTAACACAAACAGAGATATCTATATTGGTATTCTGATATGGTATTAAGAATGTATATGGTCAAAATTCCGTTGTTCATCCATATTCTCAAAATTTCAATCAGATCTGCTCTTAATCTCATGTATTAACTTTGGATTAGCTTCGTTATCCAGTTCCGTGCATTTCCAAACACCTCTTCAATATTTTAAGACACGTAGACTATAACTAAATAATGAAATGAATCTGGGTTCTCTGTGAGGTATATCCTCTTTAGGTCTAAATAGATGAATAAATAGATATGAACATAATAATAATAAAAAAAGACAGCAACTTGAGAATTCTAAAAAAATAAATAAATAAATGAATATAAAATCACTGTCCTTCGACTTTATCAACTTCTCTGGCTATTATTTTCTCGTGCAGGGAAATCTCACGAGTTAATTTATTTTATAGCCTCTGTGTTTCAAAGGCTTCGTTTTCCTTCGTTGTTTCACTTCGTTCACTTCAATTCGAATATCCTCTCTTTTCCTTGGATTTATTTATTTTTTATTTTCTTTTTTTTAAGAGAGGAATGGTATTACTTGATTACTTTTCTCATTCAAATAATGTTTGTAAGAGTCGTTATTTTGCTTTATTTTCCTTTCCCTTATTTCGTAGACCGGTTTTGGGAGTCTTTTTTTCAATTCTATAGTTTGAGTTTGTCCTTTTCTCGCTATGCATTTTTTTTTTTTTTTCACGAATTCATGATTGCAATATGTATTTCAATCTTTATTTCAAGGAGTCTTTTCGTGCATAGTTTCTCTCTTTATTCTATTACCCTTTTTCTCTATTACCATTTTTCTCT
>NW_028234443.1:12580056-12590056 GCF_977035675.1 Penaeus japonicus
GTCTTTGGCAGTTAAAACAGCAGCAACATTAACAGCAATTCATAAAAACAGGACGCGTGATATTGTGTAAGGATGCGCACACAAGAGCCGGAGAAATAATGGCTTTGGTTGATAAGCTTTTCCAGTCTGTTCTTGCGGGTTTTCATGCGTAGATTCCAAATATATAGTTTTTTTTTTTTCGTGCGAATTGAGAAAAAGTTGGCAGGGGCGTTATTTTAGCGTGCTGGAGTGCCCCAGCTTCACCTGGCCTGTGGCACGTTCATGTCACGCTTCTGTTACATTTCTCTTTTTCTGTATCTTTTTCTGTATAGATGTTATGTAGTATTTTACAGGCTCTGGTCACTTTCACTGCTTATCTCTATGATAGAACCTTTTCTAGAAAGGGTTTCAATATGTGTTAGAACAAAGATTTTGCATATAGATATATTCCATTGGCTAAGAAGGTCATGTGAGTGAGCCAATAGGAGCTAGGCCTGACAGTAAGGTGAATAAATGTCAGGGGAATGTCATCTAAGGTCAAAGTACTTGCGATACAATTACTGATAAAGTAGATCTTTTACGATCTCTACGCTTTCTTGATGAAAGGGTCTACTTTGATGATTTGATGACCCTCAACCAAAGAAACTATAGGAATTAATGTTTGTTAATGTTTTGTGACTTATGATATCCCAGGTCATCATCACATACCAGTGAAATCATTAGAATTTATTGGACCTGATAACAGTATCGTGTGCCTGTGAGTCATAGATAGTCATAAGATAATGGCCAGTTTTCCTGATAACGAATCCCTCATTGTGCTTCTATTTATGATATGAATGATTTACGTTTTATTGTCATTCACCTCGGAAGGAATTAAACATTATCTAATTACTTAATCGAAGATTGAAATTATTAATATTGATATTTCTCTTAGCGGAGGAATTAGTGTTTCGTGAACAAGGAAATTATAATCTTGATTAATCACCACGATATCCCAGGTCACGGAAGGTCACGAGGCAGGCTTTTATTTGATCCTCTCTCATTCTTTTATTAGTCGTTATTGCACTGATACAGAGAGAGAGAGAGAGAGTTGCACTTGTAGCTCAGCATATTCGCGTTTTCCCTTCTTTAATTCTAAAACATTTTTGTAGTGCATATATCTATTTTCTCTTATTCATTTCTACTGGTGATTTATACACACTGGGATTAACAGTTTTCTTCTCAGTACACAATGAATTTGTATATATATATATATATATATATATATATATATATATATATATATATATATATATATATACAGTATATATATATATAATTATATATATTATATATATATTTTATATATATACATATATATATATACATATACATATACATACATACATATATATATATATATATATATATATATATATATATATATATATATATATATATGTATGTGTGTGTGTGTGTGTGTGTGTGTGTGTGTGTGTGTGTGTGTGTGTGTGTGTGTGTGTGTGTGTGTGTGTATGTATATATATATATATACTTATACATACATACAAACTTATACATACATCTCTTATACACACATACATACGCTTATGTTTACATATACATCAGGCTATGTCCTGTCACGTGAGGAAGCAGCTCAGCCCTTCCCTTCACTCTACTTTCATCTCCCGACAGCAAACGTGGCTCCTGAAGCTGAGAGACGCCCAGGACAAGTGGAAGCGGACGCTGCAGAACACCGTCTTCAGGACACAACGTTTACCCTCCTCCGCCGCCTCGCCTCCCAAGGGAACGCAAGTCCTCCGGGAAGCTAGCATCCATAGGGAGTATCCTTAGGTTCCTGTCGCATCAGCATCCCTCAACTTCCTTTTTTTTTTTTTTTTTTTTTTTTTTTTTTTTTTTTTTTTTTTTTTGTCTTATTCTTCTTCTCTCATCTCTTCGTTCATTCGATTCCTAATTTTTCACTCTACGATCGTAAGCTGTACCTGATATTCAAAGCCCGTGCTACATATTGCTGAAGTGTCTGAAAACCCCTTAATTAATTAATTAAGCCAAGTTCATGTGCTAGATTACTTAGATTATTTCCATTGCCGTCACCGATTTTCACCTAAACTATTCATCGTGAGACTAGATTCATACGTTTATACTTTATACTTTATACTTTAATGAGAGTCCATCCTCTTTAGAAGACACTTGTACTTCCACGTGTAAGTAAGGTTCCTTTGAAACACTGTACATAGAGCACCTCACTTGTAATCTAATCATGTAATACTTAGCAAGCAATACCACTGTGTAGACAGGGAGGTTGTAGAGAGATATATATATACACCCTATCAATGCGATTTATTTTTTCATACCAAAAAAAATAAAAATAAAAAAAATAAATAAAAAAATAACAACAACCCCATTAATCAAGACTTCGGAAGCAATATAGGACCAAGACAAAATCAGAGCAGAGTATGTGTTGTGCCAAGGCTGAGATTATGTTTTGTGTATGTGTCTGTTGTCGTGTGTTTTCTTATGCACACAAAGTCATCAAACGCATGGTACGCACACACGCATGCATTAACACTGATGTAGGATGTAATGAAGACATAACATGCACACAAACACACACACACACACACAATGACACACACATACACACACACAATCACACACACACACACACACACACACGCACATACACACACCCACAATCACACACACACACAATCACACACACACACACACACACACGCACAATCACACACACACAATCACAAATCTACACACAAACAAACAAACAAAAAGGAGAAGAGAAATAAAGATATTTGACAGAGCAATGTTGTTTTGGTTAAGTTATCATCATAACAACGCGTATCATTATCATTATTATTATTATTATCATTATGATTATTATTATGATTTTATTGTTGTTATTACTATTATCATTATTATTATTATCTTTATTAGTGTTATTATTATCATCCTTATTATTATAATTATTGTTATCATTATCACTATTATCATTATCATTATTATTATCATTATTATCATTATCATTATCACAGTTATCATCATTATGATCATTATTCTTAAAAATTCTACTGTACCTTCATTATTATTTTTACTATTTTATCATCATTACAGTTGCTATTATCATTCCTGTTAATCTTATCATCATTATTATCATCATCTTTATCATTATTTTTTAATCAAAATTAACATTATCATTATAATCCTTATCATCGCTATCTTTATCATTATTATTATCATTATCATTATCATCATTATTGGTATTATCATTGCTCCTATTATTATCCTTATTGTCATAATTATCACTATTATCATTATTATCATTATTCTCTTAATGTTTACTTTATTTTCATTTTCAGAGTGATAATGATTATAGTAAGGATAACATGATAGTGATGACAACAATGATGTTGATAATGATTATGATAAAAGCAATTATTATCATTATCATTGTTATCATTATTATCACAATTATTTTTTTTTCACTATCCTTATTATCATTATTGTAATTGTTACTATCATAATCATCCTTATCATCATAATCATCATTATTACTCATTACTGTTTTTGTTATCATTATCAAGATTACAATCATTATAAATATTATCGCTATTCCTATCATCATCATTACTTTATTTTAATTGTTGTTATTGTTGTCATTATTCTTATTATTATCATTATAATGATGATTATCATTGTTATAATTATCATTATTATCATCATTATGAATGTTATTATTGTTATTATTATTATTATTATTATTATTTTTGTTATCATTAGTGATTTTATTATAATCACTATTATCTCGATTATTGCTATTATCATTATTTTTATAATCATTATTGTTACTATTATCCTAATCATCATTATTATCATAATTATCACTGTCATTACTGCAGTTATTATTTTTTTATTATCATTATCATGATTATCATATTATCTTTATCACTGATATTACTATAATCATTGTTAGTATCTTTATCATAATTATTATAATCATACTCATAATCATCACCATTATTTTTATTGTTGTTATTATTATCCTTTTCATCATGGTTAACCTTATCATTATCATTATTGTTATCACCATTATTATTATCATAAGCATTATTATGATCATCTACATTACCATTACCATTATCATAACCATCTTTATTATCATTATCATTATCATGATAATTATCATCACTATCCCTATTATCATTATTATTATCATTATTCGCATCATTATTGTTGCTTTTATTACTATTATCATTATTTTTACTACTACACCAGCCTCAACTTTCCCTATTTTTATTCCTACTTCATTATGATGATGATAACCATCCTTGTTATCTTACTGTTATCATTATGTTGATAAGTCATTATAAATTCATAATATTATCATCATTTCTATTTCTACTATCAGTTATGGTAGTAGTTGTAATAGCAGTAGTAGTTTCAATGTTATTATTATCATTATCATTATTATTATCATTATTATTGTTATTGTTCTTATTATCATTATCATGATTATCATTATTAGCAATAGTAGTAGTAGCCCCATTCTCATTATTATTAGTATTATCATTGTTATCATCTTATCTTTATCATTATCATTAACATTATTGTTATCATTACCAATTATCATTGCTTGTTATTATCATTATCATTACCATTTCTATCATCATAATCACTATTATCTTTATCATGATTTTTTTATCATTATTGCTCATGTAATTGTTGTTAATATGATTATTACTATTATCATATAATCAGTTTTTTATTACTCTCTTTATCACATTGTTATCATGGTTATTGTTGTTTTGTGTATTGTTGTTGTCAGTTCTGATACTATTTTCATTATCATCATCATCATCATCATCACAACATCGTCACTATCATCATCGTTATTATTGTTATTACTGTTATTGCTATGCCTGTTATCATTAGTATGATTATCATTATTACCATTATCATTATTATTATCATTATCATGGTAATTTTCATTGTTATCCTTATTTTATCATTATTTGTTTTTATTATCATTGTTATCCTTATCATCATCATTATCATCAACATCATTATCATTTTATCATTATTATCTTTATCATTATTATCATTATCTTTATTATCATTATCATGGTTATTTATATCACTATTTTATCATTATTGTTTTTATCATTAGCATTATCATTACCATCAATGTCATTGCCATTATGATAATTGTTATAATTAGTAATAATAGCAGTAGTAGTAATATGACTACTATCATTGTTATAATTATGATCATCATTTGTAGTATTAATGCTATTATTTTCTTCATTATCAATAGCATGTTATGATAGTAGATTTATTGCTGACCTTAATATATCCATCATTATTACTAATATTATAATTTTCATCAGAATTATCTTTATCATTATCGTTATAATTGACAGCATAATTCTATTGCTATTATCAGTATTATTGTTATCATCATTATCGTTATTATCATAGTTATTACTACTACTATTATCATTGCTATTGCTATTACTATTATTATTATTATTATTGTTACTATCATATTCAATCCTCATTACTATTTACTTGTCACTATTACTATTATAATTGCTATTGCTATTACTATTATTATCATTATTGTTACTATCGTATTCAATCCGCATTACTATTATCATTACCATTATTATCATTGTCATTGTTGTTATTATTAGTACTATCATTATTATCATTATGATCATTTAAATTATAATTATGATTATCTGTACTATTACTATTTTTTTCTACATTATCATGATCATTATCTTTATAATCAATACCCTTACCATTATCATCGTGGTTGTTACTATAATTGTTATTATCATTAGTATCAATAACATCATCATTATAATTAAAGTAATTATGCTTATCATTACCATTGCTATGTCAAATATTATTAACATTATTGTTATTACCATCATTGTTATCATTATTATCATTATCGTTTTTATTATCGTTACTAATACCACGATTATGATGATCATTGGCATCGCTATCATTATCAATATCATCATTTTTTATATGCAGTTCACACATTGTTGTTGTTGTTAATGTTGCTATTGTTGCTTCATTCTTCTTGTTATTGTTCTTGCTATCATTATATATGTTAATTATTATCCTTATCCCTCCCTTGTATTTTTTTATTATTATTGTTCTTATGATTACTACCATCATTTTAAGTATTATTATCATCATTATCATATTTTTTTGTTATCATTAGTATTATGATTTTTGCAGCTACGGCTACTGCTGCAACTATTATTATTACCTCATCATCAACATTTTTGTTATTTCTGTCATAATTATTGTTATAATTATCATCATCATCATTATCATAATCATTTTACGATCATTTATGTTCCTTTTTTATAATTTGTTCTATTAGCGTTACTGTTGTTATTACTATCATCATCATAGTTATTATCAATGATATGATCATCACTATAACCATTGATCCTGTTTTTATTATAAGCATGACTATTTCAATATGATTGCCATAATTATCATTATCATTACTAATACCATTATTACATTTCTACCAGTAGTGCTAATATATCAAATTAGTTGTATATTCATCATCATTATTATTCTTAACCATAGTCATCTTGTTGTCTTTATAATCATAATTTTCATTCACGCTCTCAATGCAAATATCAATTTCTTTTTTACTTTTTGATCTCCAGTGGGAGGAGGGAAGCAACATACGTGCAGATATATACAAGACACACACACGTTATTACAGTGCCATTATCATTAGTATTGATATATAGTTGGACACATATAGACACACATACATACATACATAAACACGCACACGGTGACACACACACACGTACATATATAAACACGCATACGGTGCCATACACACACACACACACACACACTCACTCACTCATACACTCTCATACACACACACACACGCAAACACACACACACACACACACACACAAGCACACATATATATACATACATATATATATATATATATACATATATATATATATATATATATATATATATATATATATATATATATATATATACAAATATATGTGTGTGTACTACACACACAACCACCTATTTATATACCCGTATATGCATATGTATATATCTATGTATGTGTGTATGTCAGTACGTATGCATGTAAATGAAGGTATTTGTGAATGTATATATAACATCTCTATTGATAATGAAATAGATATTACGATGACTTGTATATTATGTTTATATTTTAGAAATGGCATTGTAATTATTAATTTATTTTCGTTTCACATAAGTTATTAATTACTGTATCGTCGATAGCTTGATAGGTATTTTAGTGGAATCATTCCTATGAATTGTGATTAAGTAATTTTTTTTCCCTGTCTCTTTTGTAAAGAAATTTATTTTTACATTAGAAATTCTTGCTGTTTAACATGTAGAAACTAACCTCGAAAAAGATGAATATGTCTTTTTCGTGACTGAGTTATTGGTGATAAAAACTGCAGAGAGAGGATTACAGCTGCCAGACTTGTGATAAATCTTCGTTTTAACAACTATGACTTTGTAGGTTTGTAGGTTTTAACGAATGTCTCTAGAAATGTATAAAGTATTTTGAAAGACGTTTATATGTTTGTACTCTTCACAAGTATAGACTTTCTGATTTTTCCCAGGATTTCTATACACATCACAAATGTGATGATTTCGGTGATTGTGTCTTATGTAAATCTCTAGAATAGATGTTACTAAAATGTCTAATTATGAGAGGATAATCTGAATGTCGGTTGAAATCTTTGTACTCCTGAAAAAAACAAACAAATGCATCCGTGTAAATAAATCTGTGCTCGAGCTGTTTGGAAATATCAAAAAAGACGTATATGGTAAAGCAAGCATATGTTATATTCCTTGGAGTAAACCCACGCCCGTTGGCTAGGTCCAGGAACGCACTTTGTCAGTCTTATAATAGAAAAGGATTACCTTATTAATTAAAAGCCGCTCTTTTGGCATGGGAGAATTCGACACAATAACAAACCTTCTGCAAGTATCCTCTCGAGGTCACGTGAGTGTAAGTAGGTCATCTTGGTTGTGACCTTGTTTGACCTCCTCTTTCACGAGGGTTAAAATATTGTTGTATGACTTTCGACTGACAAACACACAATTGGTCCATGCCTTTTACACTCAGCTAAAACAGATAAAATCGTACGTTTGCTGGGTTGCCTTGTATGATGTATATTTCTTACGTAAATACTTAAGATGCCTATAAACAGATTATAAGCATATTCACACAGTTTGTATATATTTCTATGACTCTAAGGATCACATTTGTACTGTGCAAGGGCCTTGACTTAAGCATTTGTTTTTCGGTTTCGTTGTATGGAATATTTTCGACTCAAGGTCAACAGTAGGTTGCTGTCCTTTTTTTAAAAACTGTTGCTTGGATATTCATCACATAAGATATTGAATGATAACGTATCTTATATAAAAACCCTTCCCATTAGTTTCTCTTTCATTTTATTAGTAACATGGTTTTCCATATAGAATAGTGGATCACACAATTACTGATTTAGATTACGACATCCACAAAAAAATAATAAATTATGTTCATTAGGCATGTGGATGGGAATTCGTGATGCATAGCATTTTTTTTTTTTCCCTTTTGTGTAAAAACTAGGGTTTTTTTTTTTTCTTTTTTTAATATATGTTAAAACTCACCTCGCTTCTCCGGCCATGACCTTCTGGGGAGACAGGTTATTTCCGGACAAATGTAGGTGAGTCTGAAGGTAGAAAAGTCTTACTAAACCTTAGACACAGTCCCTTTGATGCTTGTTTGCTGCAGTTTACCCTCTTTTTCACTCCAAACCCATTTTCTCCACGAATGTATTGATGAATAGAAAACGAACGCACGTTAAAATAAAATAAAAAATAACAAGAGAGAGATAACTTCTTATCTGAGACTGTTCTATGTTACAGAATTATAACTAAAAAAATAAAGGACCAATGTCGTCTTTGTTTATATTGCGTGTGTATATTGATCGTATTACGTTTGCTTCCCTCCCAACGCCATGAGCTGGAAACAGAATGCCCTGTTTCACTCCCGTTAGATCAACATTTGCAAAAGAAAATAAAAATAAAAAGAAAAAAAGGAATACTGAATTCAGTAAATATTGCAACTACTGGATAGTTAGGGAATCATTCCTATGGCATAGTATTCTTTCCCGTTTTTTACCTCGCTCTCCTTCTTTTGAGTAAATATGTATAAATGAATTTGTATTTGATATGAAAATTAATAGGCTGATGATATTTAGAAAAAAATAAACTTATTCTTGTATAAAGAAATACATAAGGAATATCTTCAGAGAGAAAAAAATAAAATAAAAATGAAAACGTAAGTTCAGCGATCATATAGGATTTTCTTCCTTACGGTTGATGTTATGTCAAAATGTTTCCTGTCCACCTTTGTTTAAACTAAGTGTTATTTATATGAGACTGAACCATATGACTTCACTCGATCCTAATGACAATAAACTGCTGTACTTATATGTTGGGCATAAAGGCACTTTACGAAAAAAAAAAATGCCCTGATTTCAATAAAAAAACAAAAACAAAAACGAAAAAATACTCCAAAGTGCTTCATATAATAATTCCTATCGAATAATACATTACAATGAGATTGGAAAATCTTTTTTTTTTCTTTTTTTTGTATCCACCTGTTTATGTTTATCATTCCTTAGCCTCTACTTTTGTATTTGATATAAAATATGATGTATTTAAATGTCATACTCTCAACCTTCTATCTGTTTTTTGATGGATGGGAAAAAAAAACTTGAATATCTTTGTTATGATAATGTAACCGAATTCCGGAGAAATAAAATCTCAAAATTTTCTTTGTGATAAGAGAAAGATTCGTGAAGAGATAGATAGATAGAAAGAGAGGGGGAGAGGGAGAGAGAGGAAGGAAGAAGGAGAAGGAAAGTGAGAAGATAAATCTTCAGAAACATATAAAGTCAAA
>NW_028234443.1:12597556-12607556 GCF_977035675.1 Penaeus japonicus
ATTTCTGCTCTTTTTTATCTACTTACTACTTCATGCCTAGATGGTATAAAATACTAATTATGTAGGAATTGTTAGTATTTCTTTATAGTATCTAAGTATGTTGTTACAGGTTGAATTGCTTTATTTTCCTTGCTGCTTATCGGTTTTATCGGAATTTTCATTTAATTTAGTTTTCCCCAAAAGAAGTTTTCTTTATTATAGAAAACTAGTAATATTATTGGGTAACTTACGTGTAATTTTTCCTAGAATTATGTGTAAAAATTCCTTAACAAGTTGATATAATGAACTCAAAGTTAAATACCAGAAACTATTTTAAAACCATAGATTCAAGTAATATCTTTACGGATAGATTTGAATTTAAACGGTTATTTACATTACCAACACAACAACCACCCACCCTACCTCACACACACACACAACACACAGCACACAACAACAAACATACCGACACACTTACGATACAACACACACAAACACACATATAACACTTATATACAACAACCAACACACAAACACAACATATGTATATATATATATATATATACATATAATATATATATAAATATATATATATAAATAAATATATATATATACCACTTATAATAAATATATATAATATATAAATATATATATATATATAATAAATAGTTATATGATACATAAATATGTTAAAGCGATCAAACACACACACACTACACACACACACACACACACACGCTTACACAGCACACATATATATATATATAGTATATATATTTATTTATATATATATAATATTTAATATATATAATATATAATACAATATATAATAATATATAATATATATATATATATATATAGTTATATATATATATATATATTAATTTATATATACATACATAAATTTGATATAATAGTTTATATATATATATATATATATAATTTTATATAGTAAAATAATAAATATAACATATATACACGATCAATATATATATATAATATATATATATAGATATATATATATATGAAGGGTTATGATATGTATTTATAATACATATATGCATAGTATAATAAAATGTATATATATATCTAAATATATATATATAATATATATATCATATAATTATATATATATAGTATAACATAAAATTAATATATATATCTATATCTATTTATCTATCTATCCATCCATCCATCTATCTATATACATATATATGTAGTACATTGATAAGAGTATATATTTATACATATACCTCCCAATTACATATATATATAATATATAGTATATATATATATATATATATAATATATAATTAAATATATAAAATTATATATAAATGTAAATATAAAAATATATATTATATATATATAATTGATATATATATATATAAATTGATTTAGTTATATTTATATATATATATTAATAGATATATATTTATATATATATGATATAGTGATTATTAATATATATATATATATATATATATAGATATATATATATATAACTTTATATATATATATATATATATGTATGTATAAATGTGTACATATATATATATATATATATATATATATATATATATATATATATATATATATATATATAGGAAAAATACATATAGAATGAAATTTACTCTAGTTTATATATTGGAAGAGCAAAACTCGTAACTAAAACCATTAAAATATTTTTCCTTGTAGATAATTTTTCTAACGAATATTATGATGACATATATTTATTCTTTATAAATAACGAGTTTCCTTTTTTTACCCCTCCCTCTTCCTCCTTTCGTCTATGCATTTTATTTGCTTATTTGTTTACTTGTCTATGCATGCGAATGTCCTCTAACTGACTACTCTCTCTCTCTCTATCTATCTATCTATCTATCTCTCAATCTATCAATCTCTCTCTCTATATATATCTCAATCTATCTCTCTCTCTTTCTTTCATGAATGCCATTTACCGCGATTACCATATTTAGTCAATTTAGCGCTATGTTTTACCAAGCTCGCAAATGCATTGATTATAATTCGTTTTAGATTTTATCAGTGTCGATTTATCAATGTTCTTTTATGCGTCTGACTCTTTGTTATCAATTAGCTTGTTATCACCCCCCCCCCTTTAATTCGCTGGGTATTTGAGGCACTTTCAGAGCTATTATTAACATGCACACAAGGAAACGTACGTGCGTGTATGTGTGTGTGTATGTGTGTGTGTGTGTGTGTGTGTGTGTATGTGTGTGTGTACGTGTACGTGTTCCTATATGTGCGTGCGCAAACTTATATCAGCTTAAACTGCCATTGGAGAAACACTCCGTGAAAATCTTTGATCGTCGAAAACTTTTCCCGACATCTTCATGGGAAAAGGGAGTCGAAAGGCAGCGAAGAATAGAAAATAAATTTATCTTAAGCCAATATCCTTTCGCCAGTCAGAAGCTTCCTCTCTTCAAGAAGGGCTTTGTCATTTTTCGATGTCCTCTTGCGATTATTTCTTTCGGTTGTCGTTTCATTCTTCTCTTCTCTATTCTCTGGGAATTTATATATTGGTTAGGTGTTTTCGTCTGGGGCTTCGTTTGTGCACGGCTGAGCACAAACACGTAAACACACACACACACTCGTGTGTAGTCAGAGATATATAGAAATATATACTTATGCACACATAGACACACGTGTGTGTATGTGTGTGTGTATATATATATATATATATATATATATATATATATATATATATATATATATATATTTCTCTCGGTCTCTCTCTCTCACTCCTCTCTCTCTCATCTATATATAGATATTAATATATATATATATATATTAATATATATATTTTAAATATATATATATATATATTATATTAGAACAAAATATATGCCATATAAATTTATAGTACATAAGATCTATATATAAATATAAAGTATAAATATATATAATTATAGTATATATATAATATATAATATAAATGTTTTATAGATGCATATATTACACATAAATTTATATAAATATATAATATAATATATATATATATATATATAAGATATATATACATAATATATATATGAAATTCTATCTATCACCTTAATATATGTATATATATACATATATATATATATATATGTATATATATACATATATATATATATATATATGTATATATATATATAGAGAGAGAGAGAGAGAGAAATACAAATTTTACCTCCCTGACCGGGACTCGAACCCGAGCCGTCAGAGTAACAGACCCGGCTGCTAACCCAATAGACCACGCGACCCACTTAAAGAATTGTCTAACCAGATGCCTTACAACTATCATTGAAGATACCTATATGCACACAGTAGAGCAGTGATAGCGAGGCTTTATAGATAATTCCCGTGGGCACTTGGCAGCAATGAATTGGAAATTCAAGTCACAAATCTGGTTACCGAGGTTATATCTATGTGAGAAAGAATTGTCTGTAAAACCTTGCTATCACTGCTCTGCTAAGAGCACATAGGTAATTTCCATGATGGTTGTAAGGCACCTGGTTAGACAATTCATTTGGTGGGTCACGTAGTCTATTGGAATAGCAGCCAGGTCTGTCACTCTGACGGCTCGGGCTCGAGTCCCGGTCAGGGAGGTAAAATTTGTATTTTTATATTAAATGCGTTACTGCATTCTACCATCAGTTACACTACTTCCCAGTTACACTATACATAGCTGACGGATAAATTTTCGGAGTCTTGAACCACCTTCTCTTTGCACCAGGGACAAAAATATTTCGTCTCTGGTAAGTAAATTCTAAGCAAGTCTGCATAACATCTCTAGCAGCGTTCCTAAGGTGGAATACAATAAAGATCAACTGTATAACTGCACGTTACGCAAAACTGAATACAAGGCGCATCCACTGGATTGAGGCAAACATGGCATTATGGGCACATAGGCTCCGGTAATGGAGGCTTCTTCTTATGACACATCGGACAAAATCTTGAACCAACTGTGTTAAATTTAGAAATTAAAAGTTTAGTTAAGTCCCCCCGAACGGCGGGTCCGTTTTCTTTTACATACGTAATGTCTCCCATGTTCCACCAATATTTGATGTTTTTATTTTACGCTTATTTACTACAAGAAAGACATGTTTTGTTTATGTTACACCATTTATCAGGTGTATATATTTTCATTATGAAGACTATATATTTTAACTGCATTGAAACAAGTGTAAATCATTTTATATCAATGTAATTTTCTGAATAAATTAGCAGACGCACAACAACACCACATGTTTCAATGGCCAGCCCAAACAACATCTTTATTTACTGCACGAATGTGGCAAATAAACCCCACATTTTTGGTGCCCAGACCTGGGAACAAGATCCCAACAAGGTAAAGAACATAATAAACTAGTTTCAGTGCAGTGAATATAAGATGATGAAGATAATAAAGGCAAGATGTGCGTGCAAGGGCTGGCTGACAAGAGCGTCTGAGGCCATAGGTGATATCCTTGATAAACCCGATGTCACATTAATAGAATTAAAGACTAGAGAAGTTTGACGAAGTACAAGAAGAATATGAGAATGTTGTAGAAGATAGTGCACTCGATCAAGTATTGGATGATGCCCATGAATTTCGAACTTAGTGTGTCAAATTTAGGATACTAGCTGAAGCCAAAGTTAAAGAATTAGTAGTGGCCGACGCGCAAGATGTAGTGTCCCAAGATAGTCAAGCAGCTGTGAACGTCAAGTTACCCAAGTTTTCGGGTGATGTTATTCAGTGGCAGTCATTCTGGGACCAGTTCATTTCCCACAATGATGCAACTGACATTCCAGTAATTAGCAAGTATGCATATTTATTGTCACTGCTGGAAGGAGATGCCAAGAATGTGGTTAAAGGATTGGCCCACACAAGTGCATATTATCAAGTGGCATGTGATCTACTGAAGGAGAGATACGGCAGGAAAGAAAGAATCATCTTTACTCATGTCCAAGCTTTTCTGAATGGTAAACTTAGCACAAGTACAAGTGGTGAAAAGACAGTGATGCAGCTGTGGAAGCTTCGTGATGAAATTCTTGCACACGTCCGCAGTTGAGAAGCATTAGGCGTCACAGGGAAGCAGTGTGAAGTGTTCCTCACTCCAATTATCCTCGCCCGTTTGCCTCACGTCCTGCGGCTAGAGTGGGCTAGAGATGGGGATGGACGTGAGAGTGATTTAGACTTTCTCCTCGACATCCTGTATAAGGAGATCTCAAGATTAGAGCGGTCCGAAGCTTTCAGAGGAAAGAAGAATGTTGCTGAGGGAAAGACCGAAAGTAGTGCCCCCAAGGAGAAGTAGTTTTCTGCTGCAGCCCTTCATACCTCGTCTAAGCAAGAACCTCCTGTCTGCTGTTTTTGTAAGAAGAAACACAAGTCTGAAAACTGCTTCAATGTGCAGAAGTTGAGTGGGCAGGAACGAGGTGAGAAGATTAGAAGTCTAGGTGTCTGCTTTAAGTGCCTTAAGAGTGGACACTCTTCAAGATTCTGCAAGGATCAGATAAAGTGTGCAAGCTGCAAAGGAAACCACAATACCCTCATGTGTGGCGTCAAGTTGGACTTTAGCCCAAGACAAGAAGAAGAAGTCAACAAGGGTCAGAAGTCGGACAACGTAACACTCATGTCTAGTCAAAGTGGTAGTTGTACAGTCTTACAAACAGCCAAGGTAAAAGTATGTGGTACTGATGGTAGGGTTGTTACGGCTAAAGTGTTGTTTGATAATGGGCTGATAGAAGTTATATAAGTAGTAGTTTTGTTAAGAAATGCAAACCACAATGGCTAACCAGCAACCCAATTCCCTATTCTAGTTTTGGGGGTCAAAGTGCTGGAAAAGATGAACATAGAAATGTTTTCAAATTAAGTATGTTAGATAAAGATAATAACGTTGCTTCTGTCATTACAGCTGAAATTCCTAAGATTTGTCAGCCTCTTGTGAGACCTGTTTTGCCTAACCATGTGTTAAATTCTTTCTCCCATGTTGAATTAGCAGATGATTACAACAGTGCCTCCCCCATGGTGATAGATGTGTTAATTGGTCTTGATTACTACTGGACATTAATTTCAGCAGCAGATGCCATCCAGAAGGAGTGTGTTGTGGCCATGAGGTCCATCTTTGGGTATGTGTTGTCTGGAAGGTTACCTGAGTCTGCTCACACCACCTCCAGGTATTCTGAAACACAGCTTTTGTGTATTTCCCCCTGTCTGATTCTGACTTGTGTAAGTTTTGGGATTTAGAAACTGTTGGAATTAAGCCAAAGGAGGCAGTGCAAGATAATAGTGACTCAAAAGTAATGCAGGAATTTAAGAATACTGTACAGTTTAAAGCTGATAGATACGAGGTTGCACTGCCGTGGAAGAATGATTCAGTCAAGGAAAAACTCATAAATAATGAAAGTATTGCGAGGAGGAGACTTAATAGGTTACAAATGAAGCTTGATAAAGATAAAGAATTAAAGAAAGATTATCTCAAGGTGTTGGCTAGTTATGAGGATGAAAACATAATAGAAGAAGTACCTAGTAATGAAATTTCAAATGTAAATCCTGTATACTACATGCCTCACCGTCCTGTGATAAAGTTAAATAGTAGTAGCACTAAGATAAGACCTGTCTTTGATGCCTCAGCCTCCTGCTTTAATGGTGTTTCTTTAAATGACTGTCTTTATTCTGGACCTTCACTTAACCCAGATTTAGTTGAAGTTTTAGTACGCTTTTGTCGTTGTCCCATTGCTATAACTGCAGATATAAAGAAAGCATTTCTGCAAATAAATGTATGCAAGGAAGACAAGGATGTGCATAGGTTTTTGCTACCTAAAGAGGATGGCACCATAAGACACATGAGGTTCAACCGTGTTCCCTTTGGCAATACATCTAGTCCCTTTCTTTTGAATGCCACACTTAAAACCCATCTTGCTAAGTATCCTCAAAGTAAAGTAGTCCAAGAACTAAAGACTGATATGTACACATAATTGGTTGAGTGGGGCAGATTCAGTTAAGGAAAGACATGATAAATTTTGTGATGCACGTAGTATACTGGCAGATTGTAGCATGGATCTTACCAAGCTAGTTTCAAACTGTATGTCAATTACTTCTAAGTCAAAAGATGGTGTGTATCACATACATGATGGTGATGAGTCAAGTAGTGTGTTAGGGTTGAGGTGGTGTAATGTACAAGATACCTTCTCCTTTGATTGTAGAAAACCTGATGACAGTGTAGAAGTAGCCCACACCAAACGAAGTATTCTAAGTATAATAGCAAAGATGTTTGACCCTTTAGGTCTTATAAGTCCATTCATCATGTATGGTAAAATTCGATTTCAAGAGGTGTGGAAATTAAAGTTAGATTGGGATGAAGAATTGCCCTTAGAGTTCAAAAGTGGATTCATAGTAATCAAAGTCTCAATGCATTTCACGTGGATTGAAGTTATTTTCCAGGTATGCTTTGGGGAGATCCTAAGGATAATATTGAGTTGCATGGGTTTGGTGATGCCTCTGAAAAGGGATATGGCGCATGTGTGTATGTCCGTGTACCTGTGGACAATAGCTCATTTAAGGTCCTCATTAGTTATGTCCAAGTCACGTGTTGCACCAATAAAGGCATTAATATTACCACGTTTAGAGTTAATGGGTGCTCTCTTGTGTAGTAGATTAGTAAATTTTGTAAAAAAAATCCCTACATTTAGACAGTAGAACTAAAGTTATGTGTTGGAGTGACTCCACAATTGCCTTATCATGGATCAAAGGGGAATTAAGCAAGTATGATATATTTGTTGCAAATAGAGTAAAGGAAATTAAAGAGTTCGCGTCACCAGTGCTGGCAGCATTGTCCTAGTGAAGAAAACCCTGCTGATGAAATGACTCGTGGCGTGTTGGCAGACAAACTTGCTCATAATAGTCAGTGGTTGTATGGACCCCATATGTTAGCCAGTGTCTTTTGTCATGATAAGGAAGATGTAAAACAAGGCTTAGATTTAGAAGTGCCCTGTACTACAAGTGTACTATATACCTTAGTGTTCAAGTGACACACTCTTCCTTGATAGATTTAGAGAAGTTACGTGATTTAGAAAAGGCCTTAAGGGTAACAGCAGGAAGATACAAGGTCCCCTCACTGCTGAAGAAATAGAATTAGCTAGTTTGAAATTAATATACAGCAGGAAGCATTTGCAAATGAAATTAGGCTTCTCTCAAGTAACAAGACTCTTCCTCTCAGCTCAAAATTAAGAAAGTTAGACCCATTCATTGATGATAAAGGATTGCTTAGAATTAAAGGTCGTCTAAAGTTCTCAGAGTTAGACTATGACATAAAACACCCTTTCATAATTCCCAAAGGTAAATATGCTAAGCTCTTAATCAAATTTCAGCACAATTATTTAAAGCATGCTGGTGTGGATAGTGTGATATCATCCATACGAACTCAATTTTGGATTATTAGTGTAAGGAAATTAGCAAAGACCATAGTAAAGGAATGTTTGATTTGTCGTTGGCTTGATTCTAGACCCTGTAGTCAACCTGTAGCGCCACTGCCCAAAGAAAGAATAACTACAGCTAGGCCTTTAAGTGTTACGGGTTTAGATTATGCAGGCCCCCTCTTTTGTGCTGATTTCCCTGGCAAGAAGTTTTATGTTTTATTGTTTACCTGTGGTGTAGTAAGGGCCATTCATCTTGAACTTAAAGAATCTCTCTCTTTGTATGATTGTACGTTAGCCATAAGAAAATTTGTAGCAAGAAGGGGTTTGCCTAATGTTATATTTTCTGATAATGCTAAGACCTTCATGGCATCTAAAAGTGAAGCAGTGGATATGTATGGACATCTAGCCCCCAAATGGAAATTCATAGTCCCTCGATCCCCTTGGTGGGGTGGTTGGTGGGAACGTATCATTAGATCTGTTAAACTTGCCCTACGTAAGACTCTAGGTCTTAATTATATAAGTGTCCGTGAACCAGAAACTGTACTTGTTGAGATAGAGGGATGTATTAACTCTCGACCCTTGACATATGTAAGTGAAGACCCAGACCCTCTCCACTACCTCACTCCCTCCCATTTCATTCTTGGATGTAACCCTCATAGCAAACCCTCAGTAGAAATTGTGTCATGCAATGTAAATGCCAAAGACTTGAATGAGAGGGCAATAGTGCAAAATGTAAAGTTAGAACATTTTTGGAAGGTGTGGAGCAACAATTACATAACTAATTTGCCTAATGTTGTGAAGGGTTTTACTCAAAATTGTAAGTTGTCTAAAGGAGATCTTGTATTAATCAAAGAAGATAATATTCCTAGACTAAAGTGGCCTATTGGAGTAATTGTTGATATATTTCCGGGTAAAGATGGAATTATAAGAAGTATAAAGGTAAAAATTAAAAAAGGTGAAGTGATTAGACCCATACAAAGAGCATATGATTTAGAGATAAGTAAACATGAGAATATGTCTGCTCCTGATGAAGTGGCAAAATTTGATGATGTTTCAAGTGATAACATTCATTGTGATGTAGATTTAATTAAGTGATGGAAGCATTGATGTACCTTTGAATAATGCAAGTGATGAAGTACCTAGAAAGTCTAGGACGGGTAGATTTATTAAAGCTCCAATTAAGTTAGATTTATAAGTCAATACAGAATTATAAACTGTGTATATTGCACCAAAGTGTCCTTTAGTTATGTTTAAGATAAGAAACTACTATTTTGTTAATGAAGCAACAAATGTAGTCCTTTAAGTGCCAAGGGATTTGTTATTAATTGTGATAGAAGAAGTGATTTATTTTTGAATTATTTGTAAGTATCATACCTTATTAAGAAGCTTAAGGTACGTGTAAAACATTGTTTTATTGTATAGGCGGCTAATCGCCCCCTATGGCCGGGAGAATGTTAAATTTAGAAATATAAAAGTTTAGTTAAGTCCCCCCGAACGGCGGGTCCGTTTTCTTTTACATACGTAATGTCTCCCATGTTCTACCAATATTTGATTTTTTTTTATTTTACGCTTATTTACTACATGAAAGACATGTTTTGTTTATGTTATACCATTTATCAGG
>NW_028234443.1:12630056-12632556 GCF_977035675.1 Penaeus japonicus
AAGAGGGAGGTGGGAAGGACGCCAGAAGAGTAGGTGGATAAAGATGTCAATTTTAAAATTTCATTTTTCTATATAAATAAAGACACACTTGACAGGTTGGTGATAATTAACGATCGATTGACAGGTTGGCGGTGAAATTAATTAGTAATTGACAGTAAGGTGAGGGTAATAATTAGAAGTAATAACTGGAAGTACAGCAGTACAACACGTTGATAAAGATGATGATAAAACGAAGAATAAGATAAAAAAAAAAAAGCAACATAATTGAAACAGATAAACTAATTGGTAAAAAATGGATTGTATTAAAATATGAATGAAAATAATAAATTATATACGAGTGGGAAGAAGGAAAAGGAAGAGTAAGAAGGTGGTGGTGGAGGAGGAGGATGCCGAAAGGGAAGAAGAGGAGATAGATGATCATGAAGAATATGGAAAGGGAAGAGGGTTATGTAATCGTGGGATGATCCGGCAGAAGAAGATTTAAAAACGAGGAGAAGGGGAAGGGAAAAGTAAAAGAGAAGAGAAGAAAACATGATAAAAAGTCAATGATAAAAGAAAGAAAGAACGAAAGAAAGAAAAAAAA
This sequence comes from Penaeus japonicus, assembly GCF_977035675.1. Taxonomy (NCBI): domain Eukaryota; kingdom Metazoa; phylum Arthropoda; class Malacostraca; order Decapoda; family Penaeidae; genus Penaeus; species Penaeus japonicus. The sequence goes on from NW_028234443.1 coordinate 12,630,640, forward strand.
ATACATTGAGTGAGCGAAACAGAGAGAGAAATCTCATGAGAAAACAACAACAAAGAAACAGAAATAATTGCACTAATAATGATACAAAAAAGAAACAACAATTAAGACATATGTTTCGTCGTTTCGAAAAGAAAAGAAAGGGATAATGGGAGAGAGAAGAGAAAGAGAGAGAGATAGAGAGAGAGAGAGAGAGAGTGGGGAAGAAGAGGAAGAAAAAGAAAGAGAGAAGAGAAGAAGAAAGAAAAAAATGAAAAAAGAGAGACAGAAAAAAGAAGAAAGAAGGAGAGAGAGGGAAGAGAAAAGAAAAAAAAAAAAAAGAGAGAAAATGATAAGAAGAAAGAGATACTGGGGAATAAAGAAATAGAGGAAAAAGGAGAGCGGTGATATAGAAAGAAAGAGAGCGAAATAAAGAGATGAAGGAAGAAGAAAAAGGAGGAGGAGGAGGAGGGAAAAAAAGCTGGGGAAAAGCTTGGCTCTTTGTATGAATATGCAAAAAAGCTTGAGGTTAACTTCCGTTCCCTCTCTTTGCATTTATTCAGCTCCATTTTTTTCTTATTTTTTTACATAGCATTATCCTCTCTCTCTTCTACTTTCTTTTTCCCTTATTTCTTTTCCTCTATTCAATTTTACTTTGCTTGCTTTGTATCTGTTATTGTATGTGTCTTTTGCCTCCTTTCGTTCTTAGAGGAAAAGCAAATTTCTCTCTCGTTATCTCATTCCTCCCAGCTCCCTTTCTTTATATTTCGCATTCTTTCATTTTCCTTTCTCTCTCTCCTTTCTTCGTCCCTCTCTTTTTTATCCATCTTTTTTTATTTCTTTAATTATACCCGCTGGCGATACAACCTGCTTCTTTTCTTGCTATCATTGCTATTATATCCATTGAATATAATTTGAATATGTAATACGTATGCTATTTTATGTATATTCATAACTATATCTTATAAAGTGCATTTATTGAAATGGTTTATATATAATCTTCCATGTTATTCTCATAGACATCTTAGTCAACATATAGATGGTGTGCTTGTCTATCTGCCTCTTCATTCATCCCTTATTATCACGGTTGATGTATTCCTCTTTTTTCTTTATTTATTTACTTATTTATTTCTCTTTGTCTGTGTTTTGTTTTTTCTGTCTGGATGTTTTTCCTTTTCTATATTTATTTTTGTTTGGCTTTTTTTCAGTCTTTCTTTTTCTCATGTTTTTTTTTTCTTTCTGTTTTTTTTCTGGATGTATTTCTTTCTTTCTTTCTGTCTGTCTTTCTTTCTGTCTTTCTTTCTGTCTGTCTTTCTTTCTCTCTTTATATCTGTCTGTCTTTCTTTCTATCTCTCTTTCTCTCGTTCTTTCTTTCTTTTTGTCTCTCTCTCTCTCTTTTTCCTTCTGTCTTTCTTTCTGTCCTCCTTTCTTTCTGTCTTTCTTTCTCTCTTTATATCTGTCTGTCTTTCTTTCTGTCTCTCTTTCTCTCGTTCTTTCTTTCTTTTTGTCTCTCTCTCTCTCTTTTTCCTTCTGTCTTTCCTTCTGTATGTCTTTCTTTCTGTTCTCCTTTATCTCGTTCTTTCTTTCTTTCTGTCTTTCTTTCTGTTTGTTTCTCTTTCTTTCCTTCTTTCTGTCTGTCATTCTGTCTGTCTCTTTTTCTTTTCTTCTTTCTGTCTGTCTTTCTTTCTGTCTCTCTTTCTTTCTTTCCTTCTTTCTACCTGCCTCTCTTTTTGTCTTTCTTTCATTCTGTCCTCCTTTTTCTCGTTCTTTCTTTCTTTCTGTCTCTCTTTCTTTCTTTCTTTCTATCTGTCTTTCTTTCTGTCTGTCTCTCTTTCTTTCTTTCTTTCCTTCTTTCTGCCTATCTCTCTGTCTTTCTTTCTTTCTTTCTGTCCTGCTTTTTCTCGTTCTTTCTTTTATCTTTCTGTCTGTCTTTCTTTCTGT
>NW_028234443.1:12677556-12680056 GCF_977035675.1 Penaeus japonicus
TAACCTCGTCTCTCTACAACTATATATGAACACTAACATATATAACTCTTTATAATAAATATATATAGATATTATAAAGAACGATCGTCAGAAGACTCTTCTCCCTCACCTTTCTCATCTCTCTTCTTCCCTCCTCTCTCTTCTACTCTTCTAAGTAAGAAATATATATATATTGAAATAAATCAATCTATAAATAATAGATTAAAATAAATATATAAAGATATTATGAAAAAATAAATAGATAAATAATATGAGAAATAAATAAGAGAGAGAAGTATGAGAAATAAAAATAGGGTAGAGAGGTGGAAGTGGAGAGGAGAAAGAAAGATGAGATAGAAGAATAGAAAGAAAAAGAGATAAGAGAGGAGAGAAAGAAAGAGATATATAGATTAGAAAGAAAAGAGATAAATAAGGAATAAATAAAGAAATATATAGAGTTGAGACAGAAATAATATTAGAGAAGGAGATAGAAAAAATAAATATATAAAGAGAGTATAAAGAAAGATATATAGATTATGATAAATAAATATACTATATTAATAAAATGAGAGAGAGAGATATATGATAAATAAAAATAATATATCATGATAAATCAACTATAATAAGATAGGATTAAAGAAATAATAGTCTATATATAAAAATCCTCATCTCTCTCACTCTCCACACTAATCTCTTCCAATATCTCTAACTCCTTCTCTGCTCTCCCTCCTCTCACTATCGTCTTTATCTTCCTTTCTCTCTCTCACTTCTTCTTCTCCATTCCTCTGAGTCTCACCTCTTCACCTCCCTCACTTCTCACCCATCCTCTCGTCTCCCTCCCTCTGTCCCGCTCTCTCTCTTCTCCCTCTTCTCTCTCTCTCTCTTCTCCTCCCTAACCCTCTCACTCTCTCTCGCGGGTCCTCTCCCTCGTCTCACTCTCTTCACCCTCCCTAACCCTCTCACTCCTCCGTTCACCCCTAACTCTCTCCACTCTCCTTCTCCCTCCATATCATCTTACCTTTTCTCTTCTCCCTTCCCCTCTCACTCTCTGTCTCCCCTCCCTCTCTCACTCTCTCTCCCTCGCACCTCTCACTCTCTGTCCTCCCTCTCACTCTCTCACTCTCTTTCTCCCTATTCCCCCTCTCCACTCTTTTCTCCCTCCTTTCGCCCCCTCCCTGTTATTCTTCACCTTTCTTTACTTCTTCCCTCTCCTCTCTCTCTCTCCTCTCTCTTCTCCCTCTCTCTCTCTTCACCCTCCCTTCTCTCTCGTCTCTTCTCTGTCCTCCCTCTCCTCTCTCTTACTCCCACTCTCCCCTCCTGTTCTCTCTCTCTCTCTCCCTTTCCCCTCTCCTCTCTCTCTTCTCCCTTTTTTCCTCCCTCTCTCTACCTCCCCCTTTCTCTTCTCCCCTCTCCTCTTTTTCTCTCACTCTCTCGATCCTTCTTCACTCTCTCTCTCTCTTCCCCTATTCCTCTCTTCACCCTTCTCCCTCTCCCCTTATCCTTTTCTCTCTCTTCTTCTTTCGCTCTCTCTCATCCGCTCTCTATCCCTCCCTCATTCCCACTCTTTTTATATCTTCTCTCCCTCTCTCCTCCGCTTCTCCCTTTCCTCGCTCTCTCTCTCTCGTCTCTCCTACCCTTTCTCTCCCTTCTCGTTTCTCCCTCCCCTCTCCCTCATCTCTCCCTTACACTCTTCACTCTCTATCTCTCCTTTTTTTCCCTTTCCTCTACTCTCTTCTCCTCCCTCCCTCACTCTCTTTACTCTCATTCCTCTCTCTCTCTCCTTCTCGCTCCCTCTCTCACTTTTCTCTTCTCCCCTCCTCACTCTTCTTACTCCTCTCTCTCTCCCTCATCTTCCCCCGCTCTTTCACTCTTTTCTCCCTCCCCCTGCTCAGAATGTAAAATCATAGCCCCTTTCACTCTCTATCTCCCCTCCCCTTCACTCTCTTCACCCTCCCTCTCCTCACTCTCTTTCTCCCTCCTCTCTGCACTCTCTTCTCTCCTCCCTCCCTCCTCGCACTTCTCTTTCTCCCTCCCTCTCTCACTCTTTCTCCCTATCGCCTCTTCTCCCACCCTCTCTTCCCTCGGCCTCCCTCACTCTCTTCTCCCTCCCCTCTCCCTCTCTTCTCCCTCCCTCTCTCTCCTCTCTTCTCCTCCTTCTCTCTCTTCTCGCTTCTCCCTCCCCCCCTTTTCTCTCACTCTTCTTCTTCCCTCCTTCCCTCTCTCCACTCTGTTTCCCCCTCCCTCTCTCACCTCTTCTTCTACTTCTCCCCCTACCCTCTCACTTTCTTTCCCTCCCTCGCTCTCTCTCTCTTCTTCTCCCTCGACTCTCTCACTCTCTTCTCCCTCCCTCTCTCTCTCTCTCTTCTCCCCCCCTCTCTCCCTCTCTTCTCCCTCCCTCTCTCACTCTCTTCTCCCTCCCTCTCCCTCTCTCTTCCCCCCCTCTCTCACTCTCTTCCCCCTCCCTCTCTCACTCTCTTCTCTCCTCTTCTCTCTCCTTCCCGTCCTCGTGGTTTCTCCCGCT
>NW_028234443.1:12803524-12806024 GCF_977035675.1 Penaeus japonicus
GTTAATTGCTTCCTCTGGTATCTCGAACGGCTTGTCACGAAACGCGTAGACATGAAATGAAAACGAGTAATAATAATGATGATAAATAACATTAGAAAAGGAACTTGTTTTAATTGGTTCTCATTATCATGTTCGCCTTCATTTTTTTTTTTTATTTTTTTTGCTTTCTTCTGCTTCTCTTCTTCTTCTCTTCTTCTCTAAAGTCGTTTTAATTTTCCCTTCTTCACGTCCTTATACATATTTCCTCCCCTCTTTTCATTATTGGTTTTGTTAGTCCTCTCGAATATTTTTTTCAGGTTCTATTTCCTCATTATTTAATTCTCTCCCTTTCATTTTTCCATTTCGCCCCTCCCTTTCATTTTCATTTCTCTCCTTCAATTGTTCTAATTCATTTCCATCATGATTTATTCATCCCTAATTCTCTTTTAAATTTCTCTCGTTTTTCTATTTCCCCCTTTCTACTTTCTTCATATTTTATTCTTCTTCCACTCATAATATAGTCCTTCCTCACTCTTTTTCGGTTACCTCTTTTCCCCTGCTCCTTTCTCCCCCTCTTTCTCTATTTCTCTCCCTCATTTTCTTTCCATTCTCCATTCATTCATTTCCTCCTCGCTCATTCACTTTTCCTCTCCCCATCATCACCCCACCCTCCTTATTTTTTATTCATGTTTTCCCCTTCATTCTCTCTTTCGAATGATTTTCTCAAGGGTAGGGTTGGAAAGGGGGGGGGGAAAGTGAGGAGGGAGGAGGAAGGGGAGAGGTGGTAGGTAGAAGGGAAAAGGGGGAAGGAAGGGGAACGGGAAGGGAGAAGGAGGGGGGAGGAGTAGGGGGAGGAGAAGGGAAGGGATGGTAGGTAGAGGGGAAAGGGGGAAGGAAGGGGAACGGGAAGGGAGAAGGAAGGGGAGGAGAAGGGAAGGGATGGTAGGTAGAGGGGAAAGGAGGAAGTAAGGGGAACGGGAAGGGGAATGGAAAGGGAGAAGGAAGGGGAGGATAAGGGAAGAGATGGTAAGGTAGAGGGGAGTTGGGAAGGAAGGGGAAACGGGAAGGTAGAAAGAGGGGGAAACGGGAAGGAGAAGAGTAGAATGTTATGGGGATGGCAGTGCTTGTGGAAGGGAGCGGGGATCAGAGAAGGGAAAAAAAATAAAAAGAAGTGCGGGCAAAGGAAGAGGAAGAGGAAAGAGAAAGGGATAAATCGGTCAGGGGAAAGAGGAAAGGAAAGATAAAAAACGGGAAAGGAACCGAAAAGGGGGAGCAGAGTGGAACTGGCAAGTAATAAGGACAAGAGTAGAAAGAAGAAGAAGAAGAATCGAAAATCTTTAAGACATTACCATCTGACAACGCCCTCCTGTTCCTCGTTTCAAAGTTCTTGTCTTTTAATCTCTCCTTCCGCCTTTCCCCTCCTCCTCTTTCAGTGAAGTCCTTCTCCTCCCCATCTCTCCACACACATTAGGCTAATTACTCCTTTCTACTTCCAATTCCTCTTCATCTATTTCATTACATTGCCATTCTTGTATTTATCATTGTTGCTGTTGCCTCTGTTATTACTAACGCTATTCAATTATCAACACGACCTTGAAAATGGTTTATGTGTTATCCTTTCTTTTTCCTCTTCTTTTCCTCGTTTTTCTTCGCTTTCTTCTCCTCTTTCTTCTTCTTCTACTATTACTACTACTGATAATAATAGTGATGATGATGATTATTATTATTATGATAATGATAATGATAATAATAATGATGATGATGATGATAATAATAATGATAATAGAAATAATCATAATAATGATAATAGAAATAATCATAATAATAATAATGATAATAATAATGATAATAATAATGATAATAATAATGATAATAATGATAATAATAATGATGATAATAATGATAATGATAATAATAATGATAATAATAATAATGATAATGATAATAATAATAACGACAATAACAGTCATACAATAATGATAATAGTAATAAAAATAAAATAATGATAATAATAATAACAATGATAATGATGGTAATGATAATGCTAATAACTTGCTCAACTCTTTGCTCTTCCTCTTATTCATATTCTCCTCCTCCTCCTCCTCCTCCTCTTCCTCCTCCTCCTCCTCCTCTTCCTCCTCCTCCTTTTTCATCATCTTCATCTTTTTATCTTTACTCATCCTTCGTGATTCATGAAAACGAGTCGGAAGTTTTACGAGAGTGATGCTTATTCTAAAACAATATATTCGCTTTATCATTGATACAGGAGAGAAAAGTGAGTCAGATTAAAAAGTAAGGTCTATTTGAATCTTGTTCATTAGCCTTAATAGGTCTTCAGTTATTTTCAGTTGATGGTTTTCGTATTTCGATTTTTATTTCTGTTCATTATTTGCTATTTCTTTTGTCTTTTCTTCCGAGCTGAAATCAAAGAGCTTCTATCTTTCTCTCTATTCTCTCTTTTTCTCTATTCTCTCTCTTCTTTCTCCTCTCTTTATTTATTTATTTATTTTTATTCTCATCT
>NW_028234443.1:12823524-12826024 GCF_977035675.1 Penaeus japonicus
GGATCCGTTTGGTTCTGGATATAGACAGATTGACTCTCTCTTCTCTATCTTTCTCTCCTCTCTCTCACTCTCACTCTCACTCTCACTCTCTCTCTCTCTTTCTCTTTCTCTTTCTCTCTCTTTGTCTCTGTCTCTCTATCTATCTATCTATCTCTATCTATCTATCTCTATCTATCTCTATCTCTCATTCTATCTATATATCATTCTTTCTATCTCTCTCTCGCAACAATACCCACGCTTAACCATAACCAAAAAGAAAATCACAATACCTCGAGACATCACAAAAAAAAAACAAAAATCAATTTGTTGCTCAGAACATACTTCCCGTACACAAGAGTCACCACTCGTGCATTAAAGGGAAGTATATATTCAAGTTCAAGGCCACAGCGAGAGAAAGCCGTTTAAACACAGTCCGCTGGCATTTTAAACGCAAGCCGTTCCCGCGCTTGAACGAGAGCAAGCCGTCTTGAACAGAGGCCAGGAAGTCCCAATGGATGGATGGTTCGCTGTTCGAATTCTTTATAACGAAGCAAGAGAGCGGGTTTTCGGAGCGAGGTTTTCGGTATTTCTTTAATGGAAATGACTGAATCGTGTTAAGAGATTGTTTCCGCTGTGGTTAGAGCGGAAATCTCCTTATGTACGTTGTACTTCTATAACGGTCTTTTATGTTTATTAGGCGCAAAAGATAAAGTAGGGATATTTGAAAACCGGTATAATCCATATGACTGTTTGTTTGCATTGCTTAAACTTATGTCTATACCTAATTCTCTATTTTCCAGAAACACAAAAACTCTTAAATAATCTGATTATAAACCTATTTTACTGTTGGAAAATTCAAGAAGCATTAAAACCGTTATTACTTTATATTAAACCTTTTACCCCGAATATTAAATATTATGATCCGGGTACCTTTGGCATCTGCGCCACGAATTGCTCGTAAAATAGCTGCTCCTAAGAAACTAACGATATAATCTCTATGATGGTTAACTATATAGTTGTAATAAATCCAAAGTCAATGTGTGGTATTTTACACAGTGTGTGTCTTAGAGGGAATAGCGGTGTGGGTGGTGTGTGAGTGATTGTGTGTGTGTGTGTGCATATAGCTGTCCTATCTATGGATTCTTTTGGGTCTAATATTTAGGTATCCTGTCGTTATGTCTGCATCTATAGATATCTATCTATAATTTGTCTCAACCTATCTACACACCTATATAGCTATTTGTTTATCGCTTAATCTTTATTTAGCTAGCATAGCTACATCTGGTTCCCCAATTCATCTATTTATCTATGGTTTGTGTATAATGTATATGTATACCACACACACGCATATAATGTATAAACCATAACATAAGTACATAAACATTAATAATATATATATATATATATAACTATAGTAAAATATATATATATATATAGGTGTGTGTGTGTGGTGTGTGTATGAGTGTGTGTGTAATAAAGATATATGTGTATAAAAAAAAAAATATATATATATATTTGTGCTGTGTGAGTGCTATATAATGTATATATATATCATATATATATATATATATATATAAATAAATATCACTATAATAATATATATATATAAATCAGGCCACAGTATAAATACCCACTCATCGCCAATATCACAATAACAACATTGCTAATGTATTGTTATGAACATTGTTGAATTGAGGTTGAAATGCTAAATATTAGTTAGTACGTTTTCTCTGCAACAGCTTTGCTTTGAGCTCGGATTTGCTTTTAATCTGGGTTCTCAACAGTACTTTTGACGATATTCCATGTGCATTGACAACCTTACTCGTGTGTCATAGCTGTGACATTTAGAGTTCAGATTAACGTAATGTTTGAAGCGGAGCTGCCTTTATGTAAATGAATTGTGCTAAAATTAGTACAGTGCAGGGATTTGTATACTATAACACACAGTCACACCCATGCATACATACGTATATTATACCTTTGGAGTAACCCACAAAAACGCGCACACGCACTGACATGATGTTTGCGTGGTTTATGTTGTGTGTGTGTGATAGAGTGTGACTGTATATAATATATATATAGTATAAAATATATATATATATATATATATAGCTATATAATATATATATATATCGAATATATTGTATATCATGCATATATATACACACCAATATAAATATATATATATAGATATAATATATATATATATATATATATATATATATAATATATCAATATATATATATATAATATATATATATATATTAATTATATATATATATATATTAATATATATATATATATAGATATGGTGTTTGTGTGTGTGTGTGTGTGTGTGTGTGTGGTGTGTGTGTGTGGTATTTATATATATATATATATATATATATATATATATATATATATAGATCATATATATATATATTATTAATATTGTGTGTGTGTGTGTGTCGTGAGTGTGGTGTGTGTGTGTTGTGTGTGTGTGTGCGTGCATACAAATATATATATATATATAAATATATAT
>NW_028234443.1:12854063-12856563 GCF_977035675.1 Penaeus japonicus
GTGAGTACTGGCATCAGCTGCGGTCGAAGTCGAGGAGGAAAAGAACTTGCCACCACAGCACGTAATCCCTTATGTCCACCTGGCTATGGGATCAACTTTGACTTTGCTGATACGCTATCGGAGCTTCTAACTAGTTTTCGCGCGTTCTTACTTTTTGTCTTTTTTTTCACCATATGCCGTCCTGTGTTGTACGTGCATATGCACTATAATTTAGATGTATTTTTTTCTACTTTCTTCCACTATTCTCTCTCTCTCTATCTATCTATCTATCTATCTATCTATCGATCTCTCATAAATTATCTCTATCTATCTATCTATCTCTCATAAACTCTCTCTCTCTCAATCTATCTATCTATCTATCATCTATCTATCTCTCATAAACTCTCTCTCTATCTATTTATCTATCTATCTAGCATAAACTCTCTCTCTCTCTCTCTCTCTCTCTCTCTCTCTCTCTCTCTCTCTCTCTCTCTCTCTCCCTCACCCACTAACCCTAACAGTCCACCTTCACTCCTCCTTTTACTCTTTCTTGTACCTTCCTCCGCTCTCGCTCCTTCATCACATAACTTTTCCCTATGCTCCGTTTATCACAGAGACTCGTAAACCTGTCTGACAATTGCAGGCCTCAAAGACATAGAGACAATGGCGGGGAGAAAATGGCACGGGCGGATGGGGAGAGGGAGTGAGAGTGAGGGGGGAGAGAGAAGGGAAGGAGGGGGGGGAAAGGAAGGAGGGAAGGAAGGGAAAGGAGGGGGGAAGAGGGAAGAGAGAGGGGAAGGGAGAATGAAGGAGGGAGAGGGAGAGGAGATGATGAGGGAGTGAGGGAAAGAGAGAGGGGCAGGGGTAGAAAGGGGAAAGGGGAGGGGAGAGAGAGGGAAGGAGGGAAGATGAGTGGAGGAGACGGTAAAATCATATTGTATTCGAAAGTGAGTATATGTGTTTGTTAATTTTTGTGAGTGTGAGTGTGTGCGTATATTTGCTGTATGTGAGTTTGTGCGTATGAGCATAGCTACACTTGCCCATAGATGTGTACATGTGTATATACATGTGTACATATGTATACATATATATATATATATGTGTGTGTGTGTGTGTGTGTGTGTGTGTGTGTGTGTGTGTGTGTGTGTGTGTATGTATATGTATATATATATATATATATATATATATATATATATATATATGAGTGTATAAATATGTGTATATATGTGTGTGTGCATGTATGTAAGCACGTACGCACATATATAACCATACGTAACTGTATGTGCATATAAACGTATATGATGCCTCCTCCCTCAACACCTCATAAGACGACAATAAAGGCAACAGCATCCCCCCGTCTCTCCCTTATCCTCAAGACAATCATATAAACGCCTTGTGTCGCCATCTTCACGACGCCCCTTGATGTCCAGGCCGCGGGTCGTAACTGCAGTCAATCGAGGGAGTGTTAAAGGGACAGGAGAGGTCGTTCACAATGGGCGACGGTTCAGTTTGAGCGAGAAACGGCGTTGTGTGGGATGTTGTGTGTTGTGTTGTTGTTGTTTGTTTGTTTGTTTGTTTGTTTTTGGGGTGCGGCTTTGGTGTGTAAATGGGTGTATCGTTTGTGTCGTTGTTGTTGGTATTGTTGTTGGTATTTTATGCTGTTTGGGTGTGTGAATGGGTCTATCGGAAATGTGTATCACTTTCATTATTGGTATCATTATCATTATTGTCATTACTATCATCATTATTATCATTATTATTATTATCATTATCATTATTGTTATTATTAATATTATCATTATCGTCATTGCAATTGTTATCCTTCTTATTGTAATCATTATCATTGTAACTGTTATTATCATCATTATCATTATTATCCCATCAGTTAAGCGCTCGATTTATTCACCTTTATCTCCTTTCTTTTTTTATTTTCTGTTTCTGTTTCTTCTTCTTCTTCTTCTTACATTGCTCGTTTGCATTAATCCAATTTATATAAAAGGCGTATGAAATTGATTTACAGAATCTTTAGAAATGATTGACTGATGGCTAGTCAAGTGAATGATTGACTAAGAATTTGAGTGAGTAAACTTGCAAATAAATTGATTGATTATTGATAGATTTATAGGTAAATGAACAGAAAGCTGTACTGTGTATATTGTGTACATGTAAAAAAAAATAATAATAATAATAAAAATAATAAAAATAAAAAATAAAATTTTCCGAAGCAAACTAAAGCATAGATATATGAAATAGAGAGAAAAAAAAAACATAAATAAAAAAAAACTAACGAATACTAAATCAATAAATATTTTTTTTTTTTTTTAAATCATCATGTAAATGAAACGAAATATTGCGAAATCACAATTTTTCCTCCATATAAATATCCCCGGGCGGAGGCACCTCATTAGCCTCTAATAATCTGTATTTCAATTATTTTATTAAGGACTTCAATCTAGTTGCCGTGTTGATGTGTTGCGCGGACTAACGATGTGACTCAAATAAGTCCACAACGTACTGGTGT
>NW_028234443.1:12864063-12866563 GCF_977035675.1 Penaeus japonicus
CTGTTATCATTATTATTATCATTATTAATGTCATCATTATCATTATCACTTATTATTCTTATCTTCATGATCATCATCGTTATAATCATTGCTATAATCATTACTATTGTAATCATCATCATGATTGTATTACTGTTATAATCATTATTACCATTATCCTTTTCATCATCATGATTATCATTGTTGTTATCATCATTACCACTATTATTATTATAATTAGTAATTATAACTATTACCAGCATCATTATCATCATCACTACGATCATCATCACCAGTAATATTATCATTATCATTATCATAACTATTATTACTATCATTATCATCTATCTATCTGTCTATCTCTCATTCTCTCTCTCTCTCTCTCTCTCTCTCTCTCTCTCTCTCTCTCTCTCTCTCTCTCTCTCTCTCTTTCCCCCTCCTTACTCTGCCTCATACTCACCCATCCCGACCCACTCTCTCATCCTTCCATCCCCGCCCCTACCTACTCTCCCACCCGCCTTCACACCCCACCCATCTCCCCCCCCCTCGCACCCCCACCCTCTCCCCTCCCCCGCTGCTCACCTGAAGAACTCGTGGTCGTCCTTGTACCACTTCACGCTGTAGAGGGGGTCGCTCCTCCTGTCGAAGTTACATTTCAGTCTCGCGTTCTCTCCTCGGAACTTGTAGACGGGGACTTCGAGGCCGTAGAACTGCAGGTGGTTCCCCCTTCGTGTTCTCCTGTGGGGGTTGGAGGGCGTGGCGGCGGGATAGACTTGGTGACGCCCAGGTCCTTCGTAGCCTGGTACCTGGTGACTCGATATCTGGTGTCCTGTTCCTTGGCCACTTGTTATCTGGTAACCTGTTGTTCCTTGACGACCTTGTACCTGGTGACCCATGACTTGACGACCCGGGACCTGGTGATCTGTTACTTGACGACTAGCTACATGATGGCGCCCTCCTGATGCCAAGGGTACCTTCAAGGCCGGAATTTGGTGACCTGGGACCTGATAACTAGATCCCTGACGACCAGTTGGTACCAGTCGCCTTCCTGGTATCCCTTGCTCGTTCTGAATCTCACGAGAAGAATCAAGAACCTCACGACTGCTACTACCTGCACCTTCAGGAGTCAAGTAGTCCTCCAGCTCGTCTCGGTGGCTCTCCGACCCGACGCCGCCTCCGCCGCCGTCAGGAGTTAGGGTCTTCTCCCGTATGTGGGAACACGTGCTTGGCCGGCCTGCGAAGGGAGAAGGGAAGAGGAGAATGAAAACGATGACTGAGAATAATTAAGAATTTGAGAATAATAATGAGATTGAGAGAATGACATTGGGAATGAGAAGAAGATGAATGATGGAAATGGGAATAATAATGAGACTGAGAGAATGACATTGAGAAAGAGAAGAATAATAATGATGAAAATGGGAATAATAATAAGATTGAGAGAATGACACTGAGAATGAGAAGAGAAATAATGATGGAAATAGGAATAGATATGAGATTGAAGATAAGAATGAGAATGGTAATAGAAAAATAAATAAAATGAGTATAATGATGAGAATAAGAATGATAATGAAAATAGTAATGAAGTTGGTAAAGACAATGAGAATAGAAATGATAATGAAAATGAGATTAATAGTGAGATTGAGAATAAGAATGTAAATGACAATATCAATGATAATGAAAATATATATATCTATATATGATGAAATTGAGACTAGTAATGAGATTAATAATAATGAGGAGATTGAGAATAGTAATGAGATTCAGAATGAGAATGACACTGAGAAATTATTAGAGAATACTAATCATGATGCTGAGAAGAATGAGAAGTTAATGTAAGTGTAATCATCATCATCATTATTTTTCTTTATCTTTGTTTTCTCTATCTTTCTCTCTCTTCCTATCTGTTTTTTTTTTTATCTCTCTCTCTTTCTTTACTTCCTTTTTTTCTCTCTTTATCCTTTTCTTCCACTTTCTCTTTTTTTTCTCTTTCTCTTATTTCTCTTTTTCATTCTTTCTCTCTCTTCCTCCTTCTTTCTCTCTCCTTCTCTCTCTCTCTCTATTTATCTTTTTATCTATCTATCTATCTATCTATTTTTATATATGTACATATATATATATATATATATATATATATATATATATATATATATATATATATATATATATATATATTCTACCTTTTCTTTATTTCTTTTTTTCTTTTTTTCTTTCTATTTCTGTTTCTATTTATGTTTCTCTTTCTTTCTCTCTCTCTCTCTCTGTTTCTCTCTCTTTCTCTCTCTCTCTCTCTGTTTCTCTCTCTTTCTCTCTCTTCCGCTTTCTTGTCGATCTTTCCATTCCTGTCTCTCTCTCTCTCTATCTAGCTATCTATCTATCTATCTATCTATCTTTTTCTTTTTCCACTTTGCTTTCTCTCTCCTTTTGTCTCTTTCTCTCTCTCTCTCTCTGTCTCTCACTTTTAAATTCCTCTTCTAACTCATCCTCCCAAATCCTTTATTGCAACATCATGATGAAATATAAT
>NW_028234443.1:12884063-12886563 GCF_977035675.1 Penaeus japonicus
TAGTTCGAAAATATAATTCACTTCCTATGATTCTTCATTTGCATCTACAGTGAGGGCATATTACGTTAAATACGTTTTATAAATGCAAAATTTCCTCACTAGGATGATTACGCTCACTGTTAACGAAATTATTTCGTAGTCCTTAAATAAAGGTTTGAATACAGCCTGCGATAGGAACATTTGGGAAACTGTTAATTCCATTACGGATCATAATGATAACGATGATTTTAAATTATACATATGGAGGAAGATGATAATAATGATAATGAGGATGATGGTATTATTAAGGATTAGTAAGGATGACAATGATATAGATATGATAGTGATGATAATGATGATGATTATGATAACAATAAGGGTAATGATGATAATGAGGATATAACGACAGTGATTATAATGATAATGATAATTATGATGATAATGATATGGAGAAGAATATCAAAATAATAATGATAATAATTATTCTCATTTTACTTTATCATTATTATTATAATGACACTGGTGATAATAATAATAACAATGTCAATAATGATAGTGATGATAATGACAATAGTAGAGAATAATAATAATAATGATAATAAAAGTAATATTAACAATGAAAATGATAATGATAATTACCATGATTATCATTAACATTTTTAGTGTTATCGTTATCATTGTTATCATCAATATCATCATAACTATCGTTATCATTATCTTTACCATTGTCATTATAATAGCAATGATAGCATATCTCTTATTCAAATAGTGTAATCTTTGCATAGTCAAGACAAAACAAATCCAGATTATACAGTAGATGATCCATAAGATTAGATAAAGCATAACATCCCGAAAAAAAATACAAAGTACACATTTACGAACGCGTCCAAAGTTTCATTTAAATATACCTGTATTTGTCATACTTTCTGGTAAGCGTGTGGCGTGTGAGCTTGAACACTGAGTCGTTCACTTTAACTTGCTGTTCTCATTAAATTCACACTAAGTTGGCAGCAGCGGTGGCAATTTTGCCTTGCAGTGTGCTTTGTTGACATAAATATTGTAGTTATAATAAACTCTGGTCATTCGTTTTAATGGGTGCAAATCAGTGAGGGCATCTGGCGGAATATATTGTCACAGATTGTATATTCATGTGATAGAGAGAGGGAGAGGGAAAGAGGGGGGGGGGATAGAGTGTGAGAATGAGAGATGAGAGAGAGAAAAAAAAAGAGAGAGGGGGGTTGGGAGAGAGAAAGAGAGAGAAGAAGAGAGAGGGAAAATAGAGAAGAGAGGGAGAGAGAGACAAAAAAAAAGAGAGAGAGGGGGGGTTGAGAGAGAGAGAGAGAAAACAAGAGGCGTTATACGTATGTTACCCTCCCATTGTTCCCTCCCTTCCTTCGCCTTCCTTCTCTCTAAGCCCTCTCTTAATTAATTTCCTCCCTTTCCTTTCTTTCCTTCTCCCTTTCCTTCCCTTTACCTCTTTCCTACCCTTCTACCCCCTCTTCTTCTTTCTTCCTCCTCCTCCTCCTCTCTTTCCTCTCTTCCTTCCTCCTTTCCTCTCCTTCCTTTCTTCCCTCTTTACTTCCTACCCTCCCCTTCCCTCCTTACCTCCTCCTCCTCCCTCCTCTTCCTACCTTCCCTCCTTCCCCCTCCCTCCTACCCTTCCCTCCTTCCCCTTCCCTCCTACCCTCCCCTCCCTTCCCTCCTACCCTCCCCTCCCTCCCTCCCTCCCTCCTTCCCTCCTCCTTCCATTCCCTCCTCCCTCTCCCCTTCCCTCCTTTCCTCACTCCCCCTCCCCTCCTTCCTCCCTCCCTCCCTCCCCCCTTCCCCTCCCACCCTCCTATCCTCCTCCCTTCCTCATTCCTCCTCCCCCTTCCCTCCTCCACCTCCTTCCCTCTCCTCCCCTCCCCCCTCCCTCTCCTCCTCCCCTTCCCTCCCCTCCTACACTCCTACCCTCCTTCCCCTCCTACCCTCCCCTCCTACCCTTTCCTCTTTCCCCTTCCCTCCCCTCCTACCCTCCTCCCCTCCCCCCCTACCCTCCTACCCTTCCCTCTTTCCCCTCCCTTCCTCCCCTCCCCTCCTCCCCCTCCTTCCCCTCCTCTTATCTCCCCCCTTCCCCTCCGTCCTAGCCTAATGACCGGGGGATTATTACACCTCAAACGACATCGACAAGAAACAAATGGGCTCTTCCTCAACTCCCTCTCGCTTACGTCACGTTATAATGATACGCACATTCACGCACGTACACACGTATGCACGTACACTCTTACATAGGTACACACGTAATCACTTACATACGTACACACGAGTGCAAGCACAAACACATACATATACACACAACTACATACACAAGTACACACGCACACACACGTACAAACGCTCATACCCGCCCACACATATACACACACACACACACACGTGTGACGCAGTTCATTAGTTTTGAAAATACTACGAGGCTATGAATACACCCTCTTCCCGCCCCCTTTGACCTATCTTTTATTTCTCCTTCCTCTCTTTTTCTCCC
>NW_028234443.1:12896563-12911563 GCF_977035675.1 Penaeus japonicus
AGCAAGTTTACATGAAGGTTCCTTGCACTACGAAGCCACTACGAAGCTTAGCGAAATAGCCCGACCTGATACGGAAACAGGAACTTCAGCAGGTTCGAATTAAGATTCGCTTTACTAATTATCTACCCGGATCTCTCTCCCATTGTGAAATTGAAACATGCTTGGATCAGGGTTCACTCTGCAGCCTAATGTTCGAATCAGGGTTTACGTTATTCCGAATCCAATTTTAGGTCTCGCGCCCGACCTAATATTGAAATGGATAGTTCAAATCATGGTTCAATTTACGTAGAATCCAGAAACCAGATTTATTTTGTCACGACTCTCGATCCCGACCCAATATCGAAACTTCAAGGGTCTCTTATGCATCCACTCAGATATCGAAACAGTAAGTTCGAAACAAGGTTCATGCCACCACGAATCCACTCGCGAACCCCCTCGGGCCTCCAGCGCGATCATTTGTACTCTCAAAATATTGCAGTTATAATGATGGCATTATCCGCGCTCATTATGGCAATAATGATGATGAAACGGTCTCATTAATGCTAGTATTTTCCGGGTTACAATTGTCATTTAAAGTTACGCGTCACAATAGCTATCATACGGGGAAAAAAGAATCGGAGAGAATATATACTTTTTTTTTTCTTTTTTTTTATTCAACTGAATAAACAAAGCGCCAATATATGCACTTCGTTAGGCTGGCCTCAGGTTATTGTTATAATGAGAGTGATAATACCAATAATAATAATAAAAAACGCTGATATAAATCCGTTACACTGCAGAGCTCGTGATCTTTTGTTTGTTGTTTTCCTATTGTCGTAACATTTATTATACTATTATTATCATTTAATTGTTATCATTGTTTTTATTATTTTCATCATCAGTGTAAGTAGCGGCGGCATCGTTATCATTATTGTTATAACTATTATTATTACTGTTATTATCATTATTGTTGTAATTGTGATCTTTATCATTAACATCATTACTATGAACATTGGTGTTGTTGCTGTAGTTATTATCATATCTTTATCATCATCATCTTTATTATTATCATTGATGTTATTTTCATTATTACCATCATTATCATTACCAAGTTATTATTATTATTATCATTATTATTATCATTAACATCATTTCTATTAATAAGAACAATAGTACTATTCAGTTGCAATGACAAGAATAACACCAACATTATCTGTCTATAATTCTGTACCAAGCAGACGGATTCATAAATAAATCTTTCAATGGATCACTATGTGCTAACATACATCAAACATGAAGGTCACAGTTCTAATAATACTGTAGTGTTCAAAGGGAAATGAAAAGTGTATGCGCATTATTTTTTTTTTTTTTTCCTTGTTTCCTTTTGTGGGGACGGTGTTGATGGTGATGATGATGATGGTGGTGGTGATGGTGATGATGGTTATAGTGATGTTTGTGATGATGATCTTACTGACGATGATGGTAATGACGATAAGATTATAGGAGTAAGGGTGATGGGTATAGATTCATGGCATATAAAAGGATGCGTCTATGCAATAGATAAAAGTTGTAAGAATGATATAAATAAATATAGGCAGATACTTGTGCATTTGTGTGCCTATTCACCTATATATATGCATATATATATATATATATATATATATATATATATATATATATATACATATATATATGTATATATATACATATATATGTATATATATACATATATATATATGTATATACATACATATATATGTGTATATATACATATATATGTATATATACATATATATGTATATATACATATATATTTATATATATACATATATATTTATATATATACAGTACATATATATTTATAAATATACATATATATATATATATATATATGTTTGTGTGTATACATATATGTATATGTATATATATATGTATGTATGTATGTATGTGTATATCTATATTTATATATCTATATCTATATCTATATGTGTGTGTGTGTGTAAATATGTAAATATATATATTCTTTACCTGTACCTGTAAAAAAATCATCAGACCATTTAACACCAATTTCAGAGGTTTATAGACGGCCGGTAAGAGTTTCGAATGCTTAAGCTCTTTTGATTCTAAATGAATGAGTAGCATTCGATTCACTTAAAAGACGGATCCAAAGTATTTTTTTGTTTCGGTTCTTTGATATGAATGGGCAAAAGTGGAAATAAAAGATGTTTGTAAATACATACATTTATGCTGTGTGTGTGTGTGTATGTGTATGTATGTTTGTATGTATGTATATATATATGTATGTATATGTATATATATGTATATATATGTATATATATATATGTATTATATATATATATGTATACATATAGATCCTATATATATATATTATATATATATATATTTATGTATCTATATATTTATATATATATATGTATATATATATGTATATATATGTATGTATATATATGAATATATATATATGTATATATATGTATATGTGTGTATATATGTGTATGTATATATATGTATATATATATATACATATTTATAGTTATATATATATATATATATATATATATATATATATATATATATGTATATGTATATATATATCCATAATTATATACATACACACACAGACATATATACATATATATATATATATATATATATATATATATATATATATATATGTATATATATAAATATATATATACATATATATGTGTATATATGTATGTATGTATATATATCATATATATGTATACATATATATATACATATATATATGTATGTAATATAATATGTATACATATATATATACATATAAATACATATATATGTAATATAAATATGATTGTATGTATGTATATGTATATGTATATGTATATGTATATATATACATATACATATATACAAGCGTGTATATATATACACATATATACATATGTATAAATATATATATATATGCATATACATATATATATATACATATTCATATATATATATATATATATACATACATATACATATATATACATACATATATATACATATATATACATACATATATATATGTATATACATTTATATATACATACATATATATATGAATATATATATATACATACTTATATATAAATATATAAATAAATAAATATATAATTTACACACAAATATAATATATTTATACATATATACATATATGTTTATATATGTGTGTGTGTGTTTGTTTGTGTGTGCGCACATACACACATATATACATGCATGTATATTTACATATAAAACCATATGCGCATTAGCGGCACTTACCTGACAGAAGAGCAACAGCTAGAAAGAGGGTCAGCAATTTCACTGTAAGTGGTTGTGTCACCATTATTCACTCATGTACCTTCACTAATGTTCGTCTGAACTTTCTTTGGCTCAAAACCAATTCTTATTTTTTCGTCGTTGAAGCCCAATGTCTATTTCACTTTTTTTGTTTCCTTCTCATGCATTATAATTCCTTTTGTTTCTAATTATATACTTTTTTCCACTTTTTCTCACTATAGAGGCGAACAATAGAATCCAGTATCCTCGCCCATTTTCTTCATTATAATCCTCCTCTTTCCAAGGGCTTCTTTCACATATAGCGTCTGGAAGGCACGCGATGGCTCTACGACTGCCACACAGCGCGATCTCAATGTACCTCGCCTACGCTCTCTTGCTTTCCAGGTCTTCTGCGGAAAGAGTCAGTTCGAGGTTTAGAGATTTAGAATGTTTTCGCTCTACGCTCTCGATGAATGGTGGCGGAGAGCGTAGACTTCCTTAGTTCAACGTGTTCTGTGTAGGAAGGAAGGGAATGGCCGTTAAAACTATAATTGCTGATCGCCTTGTTGGGGTTTGTAACAGGTCTTTAGGTGTGATTATGCTTGCCGATCGGTAGCACTATACATTCTGATCACCTGGTTAATGTTTGTAACAAGTCATCGGGTTAAACAATGCTTGTTGGTATAGCTCAAACTATTCTTTCTGATCGCGTGGCCAATGTTTATTAAACTATATTTTCTATCGGCACAATTGTATTGTTCGATCACTACTTCGGACCAAGAGCTACCTAACCCGGGACACTTGGCTGATAGATGAATAGATAACGGAAGATATGATCTTATTCGATATCCCAAGGGCCATTTCTTGCTGCCCTCTCTTTGAAGGCGCCTATTACCCACTTAGCACTTTGGCGACATATGAGAGGTAGTGGCGCTTGGGTTGTGACAGCAATCGTGTGGTGTTGCGCAGAGGTTCAGGCTGTTGTGAAAGCTTCTTGTCTGTTATGACCAGGAGTTTTCAGCAAAGACATCACGTCAGATCCTGGAAAACAAAATATATGTAGATAGAAATATGATATTACATGTGGTAGTTTCATGCATAAAAATGATAAAAAAGAGTGTACAACAACGCATGTAGTGGTACAGAGTTGGTGAAGGGACCAGTGTTATGAATAGAATCTTTTAAATCTTTGATTCGTCAATTCTTGTTATCATGATATACATACACGTGTGAGTGTGTGTGTGTGTGTGTGTGTGTGTGCATATTTAGAGAGGGAAAGAAAATATAAAAAAAAAACATAAAAGCAAAAGAATACTAGAGGGCATTTCGCATGATATATTAAGCTTGTTGGGTTATTTTGTGCACTGCCACAAAATCTCTAGAAGAATCGTAGAATAATGTGCAGAAATGATGTCCTTCAGCCCCAGGTTTGTGTGTATCTTCATGTGAAGCCAGGAACATGGAAGATTTTTCTCTCAGTTCTGCAGGTTATAAATATTTCAAACGTGTGCCTCTGTCCCTCAGTCTGGATATATTTCCCCCTTCCCCAGGGCCGCCCTTGCTGTCTATGCGTGAGAGAGAGAAAGAGAGAGAGAGTGAGTGAAAGAGAGAGAGAGAGCGCGTGTGCATTTTGGTAGATGTGTGTATGTGTGTAATCAACAAGATATAGATTTAAAAAAAATGTAAACCATAAAAGTGGTAAATTATCAGACTTACTCTAATCCACACACACAAAAAAAAGATAATTTCCCTTTTTCTTCGAAACACGTAGCCTGTTGAATCCTTTTCAGCCTTATTATGATAACCTTCCTTACATTCATACTCATGTACTAACATCAATAACATTTACTCACATCAACCCCCCCCCCCTTATATTTCAGGTGAAAAGTGATACATTAAAACCAATTGGACATTTTGTGGTGGTGTATTTGGAGTGTGTGTATGCGCATACATTGGGTGCTGAAAGTGACATATTCACACGGATGGTAAAGCGTCATGAAGATGCTCTCAACCAAGATGAAGAGGATGGCGATGGTGATGAGGATAATGATCTTTTCTTCAAAATACTACTATTACTACTGAGCTTAGTACTTATTATCATTATTATTTTTATCATTATTATCATCATCACATTACTGTTATCATCATTATCATCACAATACTGTTATTATCATTATCATCACCATCATTATCACCATTGTCATTATCATCCTGATTATAATTATTATGATAACCATCAATATTACCATTGTTGTTGCCGTTGTCATTATAGTATCTCCATCATTATGAACATTATTGTTGTTATTATCATGATTATTATTATTCTATTGTCATTAATGGTACTGAAATCATAATTATTAATATCATCATCATTATTATGATTCCACCATCACCATCCTTATTTCATTATCATTATTACTTTAATTGTTATAATTATTATGATTATGGTCATTATCATTGTTTTCTTCCATTTTCATTATCATCGTTATTTCATAAAGTGAGAGAAAGACAAAGAGAAAGAATGAGAGAGCGAGAGAGGGAGAGAGAAAGAGAGAGAGAGAGAGAAATCTTGAGAGAGAAAAAAACAACTTAAGAGTCAGAGCGAAAGAGAGAGAAGTCTTGAGAGACAGAGCGAAAGAGAGAGAGAAAGGGAAAGAGACACTGGTCTTCACTGAACTCTCGCCACGCCTATTTACCTATGCATGTAGGAACAAAAGGACTCCAAGGACTCCCCTCCCATCTCCCCTCTGAACAAGTGCAAAGAATCCTGCAGAGGGGAAAGCCTAGATTACATCGGAGAGCTGACTTAAGACGAGTTAATTATGGGAAATATCTGAGTTTCTTTCGGACATATTGTGAGATTGAGGAAGAGGGAGAGAGGGAGAAATAAGGAAAGAGGGAGAGAGAGACAATAAGAGAGAGGGAGAAATAAGGAAAGAGGGAGAGAGAGACAATAAGAGAGAGGGAGAAAGTGAGGAAGAGGGAGAGAGAGAGAAGGAAAAAGAGGGAGAAATAAAAAGAGAGGGAGAGTAAAAAAGAGGGAGAGAGTGAGAAATAGGGAGAGAGGGTTGCCGAATGGGAGGTAGATGATAATGATTGCAGTGATAATAACGATAATATCAATAATGATAATAATGAAAACAATAACATTATTCATGATAGATATAATGATAGCAGTGAGAACAGCAATAATTGCCATCACTACTATTATCATTATCATAATTATTGTTATTACTACTACGATAATGATAATAATAATAATGATGATGATGATTCTTATGACAACAATGACTACAACAAGAAAAAGAAAAATAACAACATAAATAACAACAACAAAAACAATCACAATGATATCAGAGCCCACTCACACACTCCTACCCCCTCTCCCCTTCCCCCAACCCCCTCCTTCTCCTTCCCCTCCTCCCTCCTCCTTCTCCTCCCCAACCCTCCCCATCCCATCCCCTCACCCTCACCCTCATTCCATAGAGTTGCCTTATCTTATCTCAGCCCCCTTATCACTCCCCCCGCCTCAACGCATCCCTTATCACAATCTGTCATCCTCCTCCCTCACTGAGAGCGCTACGACCACGTACGACTTCCGTTCCCAGCTGATCCTCTTGTGTTGACTCCTCTGGTGGCATTATTATGGTATTTGATATGCCAGGAGTGCCAGTAGTGGTACTAGGAGGTGGAATGGGAGTTGTTATTGTGCTGGTAGTTGTGGTTGTAGCAACAGTGGTGGTAGTTGTAGTAGTAGTAATGGTGGTGGTGGTAATAGTGGTAACAGCAGTAGTAATAGGAGTGATAATGTTAGTAGTAGTGGTAATAGTGATGGTGGTGGTAGTAGTAATGGTAATGATAATGATATTGATAGTGAAGATAATGATGATAATAGTAATGATATTACTAATAATTATATACATTATAATGATAATGATAAAGGTGATAATGATAATCATAATGATAATAATGATATCAAAGATAATGTTAATAACAATGATAATGACAATAATCATAATAGTAATGATAATGATATTAATGAAAATTATGATAATGATAATACTGACAATAACGAAAATGGTGATAATTAAGACAGCAATGATAATGATAATAACAAGGATAATAGTATTGAAAACAGCAATAATAACGTTATCAATATTGCTGCTGCTTATGGCGATAACAACAAAATTCTACGATAACACTAATAAAGATAACACCAATGAAAACAACAATAAAGATAATAGCACTCTCACAAACACCAAAACTAACAACATACAAATGATTTGAATGATAAAGAAAATAATGATAAAACCTATTACCATCATCATGTTTATCATCATCTTTATCAATAAAGACAATACATGATGATAAACAGCCTTTCCATTTCTTACAATAATAACAACAAAAATAACTATGATTATGATAGACATGCTGATAATGATAATGGTCGTAATACTGATAATGATAATGACAGTAATGATAATAGCAATAGTAATAGTAATAATGATAATAATAATACTAATAATTATAATAATAGTGATGATAATGATGATGGTGATTTACTAATTACATAACAATCTAATGATATTCATAATACATTTCCTTTACTTAATTCCTTATTTTATCCCGTGTCTTTCTCAATATCATGTCTTCCCTATCCCCCGTGCTTTATTTACCGTTTTCCTTCCCCTTTTGATTCGTTCGTTTTCTATTCATGCGAGAAGTGATATTGCATTTCCTTCAATTCGTCAATGAGCTGAATTGAATTCTCCTTTCGCTCTCTCTCTCTCTCTCTCTCTCATTCTCTTTATCTGTCAATCTGTTTATTCATCTGTCTAGTTAACCGTCTGTCTGTCTGTTTGTCTACATACACATGCACACACACACACATACACACACATATACGTGTGTGTGTGTGTGTGTGTGTGTATGTATGTATATATATATATATATATATATATATATATATATATATATATATATTTATATATGTATGTATGTATGTATGTATGTATGTATAAATCTATGCATATCTTTTCTTCCCCCCAACTCTTCTTACTCTCCCTCTCTCCTCCCCTATCTCTATCCTCCTCCCCTCCTTCTCATCCTCTCTCCTCTTCTCCTCTTCTCCTCCTCTTCTTTCTCCTCTCCGCCTCTTCCTCTCCCCATCTTCATCTACCCCTCCTCCTCTCCCCCTCCTCTCCCCCTCCTCTCCTTCTCCTCCTCTCCCCCTCCTCCTCTCTCCCTCCTCTTCTCCCCCTCCTCTCCTCTTCCTCCTCTCCCCCTCCTATCCTCCTCCTCTATCCTCCTCCTCTCCCCCTCCTCCTCTCCCCCTCCTCTCCTCCTCCTCTCCCCCTCCCGTCCTCCCC
This sequence comes from Penaeus japonicus, assembly GCF_977035675.1. Lineage (NCBI taxonomy): Eukaryota > Metazoa > Arthropoda > Malacostraca > Decapoda > Penaeidae > Penaeus > Penaeus japonicus. The sequence goes on from NW_028234443.1 coordinate 12,905,224, forward strand.
CTCCTCTCCCCCTCCTCTCCCCCTCCTCCTCTCCTCCTCTCCTCCCCCTCCTCCTCCTATCCCCCTCCTCTCCTCCTCCTATCCTCCTCCTATCCTCCTCCTCCTCTCCCCCTCCTCTCCGCCTCCTCCTCTCTTCCCCCTCCTCTCCCCCTCCTGTCCTCCCCCTCCTATCCCCCTCCTTTCCTCCTATCCCCCTCCTATCCTCCTCCTCCTCCTCCTCTCCTCCTCCTCCTCCTCTCCTCCTCCTCTCCTCCTCCTCCTCTCTTAGCATGAGAGATCCCCATCCCCGCGGGAGCAGCAGAAATACATTAGTAAATTGGTGACTCAGGTGGGTAGAAGAGAACGCCTCCCCCCCCCCTTCCTTCCCTTTACCCCCCTCCCCTCCCTCTCTCTCCCTCTTCTCCTTATCATCTTCCTCTCCTTCTCTCCTTCTCTCCTTCCCCCGGCGTATTCTTCTTCTATTTTTTTTCTATATTCTTTTTTCTCATTTTCTCTCCTCTCTTTCTCCTTCCCTCCCCTTCCCTTCCTCTTCTATCTTCGTCCATCTTCTATTTTCTCCTTATCTCTTTCTCCTTCGATCCTTCATTCGTCTTCTGTTTTCTCATTCTATATTATATTTTCTCCTTTTCTCCTTCTCTCATATCCTCTTCTCCTTCCTTTTATCTTTATCATCTTCGTCCTTCCTTATATCTTCCTCCTTGTATCTTCCTCCTTCTCCCCTTCCCTCTCCTTCTATTTTCCTCCGCCTGCTTCCCTTCTCCCCTTCAATATTCCCCTCTGTCCATCCCCTTTTCGTATTCCTCTTTCTCTTTCTCTATCTCTCTCTCTATCTCTCTATCTCTATCTAGCTAGCTATCTCTATCTTTATCTATCTCTCTCTCTCTCTCTCTCTCTCTCTCTCTCTCTTTCTCTCTTTCTCTCTCTCTCTCTCTCTCTCTCTTTCTCTCTTACTCCCTCTCTACCTTTCTCTCTCTTTCTCTTTCTCCCTCTCTCCCTTTCTCTTATTTTTTTCTCTCTTATTTTCTCCCTTCGTCTCCCTTCTTAGCTCTCTCTCTCAATCTCCGGAGGAGGAGGAGGAGGAGGGGTAGGAGAAAGAGAAGGAGGACGGGTAGGAGGAGGGGTAGGAGAGAGAGGAGTAGGCAGAAGGAGGAGGGGTATGAGGAGGAAGAGGAGGAGAAGAAGAAGAAGGAGGAGGAGGAAGAGGAGGTGGAAAAGAAGGGGAAAAGGAAGAGGAGAAGGAGAAGATGAAGAAGAAGGAGGAGGAGTAGGAAGAGGAGGAGGTGAAAAAGGAAGAGGAGGAGGAGGAGGAGGAAGGAGGTACGTAGCGAGCTAGCACAACCCATAATGCGCTTCAGGTCTGAGCCTATTTGGTCCGAATCATCTTAACATTTTAATTTTTAATTACTATTTCATCTTTTCTTGGAATATATTTTTTCTTCCGTTTGATTTTTTTTCCTCCCTGATTTATTTTGTTTGTTTTGTTTTTGTTTTCGCTCCATTGGTTCGTGTGGTTTTATATGTTAGTGATGGGAAATTTTATTAAGATCCGTTTTCATAACAGATGTAAGATGCACACACACTCACACACACACACATACACACACACACACACACAGATATACACACATGTACATATAAAAGGATAGATAGATAGAACGATAGGAAGATAGATGGATAGATCAACAGATAGATAGGCAGAAAAATGGATAGATCAATGGATAGATAGGTAAGTATACAGATAGATAGATGATCCACGCAACCCAAAATATAGAAAGAAATATTAGTATTTTGATTTATCTGTTTACAGGCTATATTCTATATGTTCTTGTTGCTATTATGGCGTAAAACCAAAGATAAAAAATGCATATCATAAATATGTAGAGAGAGCTGATTCCTTCACCAATAACAACAAACTTGAAAAACGTATTCACTTCTATTCATTACACGAATGAATCAATGACTCAGATTCATCATTAGTATAACATCTGCCATTTTACTTTTATATGGCCTTAATGACCTGCTTAATGTTGAATGGCATCCTTGTTCACAATGAACTGTATCTATTTTCTTTGGCTGGATCATAAACATATGTCATCAATAACGTGGTATGTGCATCTTTGTTTCGATGGAAATGAATGAATAGATGAACGAAGCATCTATCTCTTTCTCCTTCTCTTTATCTCTCTATCTCTCTTTATCTCTCTCTCTCTCTTTCTATCTATCTATCTCTCTCTCTCTTTTTCTCTCTCCCTCTCATTATATATATATATATATATATTATATATATATATATATATATATATATATATATATATATATATAATATATACATGTATATATATATATATATATATATGTATATATATATATATATATATATAATATATATTATATATATATATATATATATATATATATAATATATATATATATATACATGTATATATATATATATATTATCTATATATATATATATATATATATATATATATATATATATCTATATATTATATGCCCTCTATTTTCTGCTGTTTTTTTTCTGTTTTTGCCCTCTTCGTTTTCTGTTTTCTGTCGTTTAACATTTTTTTTTACAAGTCTCTCCTTCTGTATTATCTCATGTTACTCCCTCTCATCTCGCTCCTCTCCCTCTTCTTTCTCCTTCTATCCTCCAGCTCCTTTCTCTCCTCCTTTCTCTCCTTTTTTTCCTCTCTCCTTCTTCTTCCTTCCTCTTCCCCTTTCCTCTTCTCTTCTCCCTCTCTCTTCCCTTCTTCTCTCCCCCTTCTTTCCTTCTCCTCTCTACTCTTCCTCTTCATCTCTTTTCTCTCCTTCTCTTCCTCTCTCCTCCCCCCTTCACTCTCTCTCTCCTTCCTTCTTCTCTCTTCCCTCCTTCTTTTCCTTTTTCTTCCCTCCTTCTCTCCTCCCTCCTTCTCTCCCTCTCTCCTTCCTTCTTCTCTCCTCCCTCCTTCTTTCCCTAAATTTCACCCACCTTCCCTCCTCCCTCTTTCTCATATTCTCTACCTCTTTCCTCCCTCCTTCTCCCCCTTTTTCCTTCTTCCTTTTTTCCTCCCTACTTCGCTCCCTTTTTCCTCCCTCCTTTCCTCCTCCCTCGTTTCCTCCTCCTTTCGTCTTTTCACCTCATCGATCACTCTTTTCTCTCCCTCTCCTCCTCTCTTTTCACCCCCCTCCTTCTCTCCTCCCTCCTCCCTCCTTCCCTCCCTCTCTCCACCCTCCTTCTCTCCCTCACTCCTCCCTCCTTCTCATCCTCCCTCCTTCTCATCCTCCTTCCCCCTTCCTTCTCTCCCGCTCTCCCCCTTCCTTCTCTCCTCCCTCTTTCTCTCCTTTTCCCCTACCTCCTCTCCACCTCGTACATCACTTCGTCGGCATTAAATAGCATCGTTCAAGGTTTACATCATAAGAAGTGATGAACAAATCATCACGCCATCCCCCCCCCCTCCTCCACTCCCTCCCCCCTACCCCCTCCCCTTCGGATGAAATGAATCTGCCTATCCATCCGAAACACATCTTTTCTTAAAAAAAACCATCGAACAAGTGGTAGGTAGCGCCCTGTGTGTTACCAGATGATTCCCTTGAGGTATGGAGGGGGTAGTCGTAGGGGGCACGCTGGGGAGGGTGGATTGGGATAAGTAGTGAGAGGAGAGAGGGAGAGGGTGAGAGAGCGTCGGGGTGAGAATGTGTGTGTGTGCGTGTTATATCTATAGATATACTATATATATATTACTATATATTATATAATGCTATATATATATATGTATGTATATATGATATGCTATATGTGTTATATATCTATATATATATACTATAGTATATTAGTAATATATATATATGTGTGTTGTGTGTGTGTTGTGATGTGTGTGTGTGTGTGTTGTTACTTGTGTGCTGATATATTATATATAGACTGATATATATAGTATATTATATATTTACTATTTTCTATATATATATTTATTACATGATATATATTTATTTATTTATTTATCGCTATTTATATAAATATTACGTATTACATATAGAATATATTTTATAGTATATTATATTATATATATATATAGTCTGTGGTTGGTTACCAGATGATTCCCTTGAGGTTTGGAGGGGGATAGGGTAGGGGGCTAGTGGAGAGGGGGGAGAATGGATAATGTAGGAGAGGAGAGAGGAAAGAGGGTTGAGAGAGCGTCGGGGGAGAAGGATGTGTGTGTGTGAATATGTGTATTATAATATTACCTTGAGGTATGGGGGGTTGTGGTGGTGGGTCTGGGAGGAAGGGAGTGGGAGGGGGGAATGGGGATTAGTAGGAGAGGAGAGAGGGGATGATGAGGGTGTGAGAGCGTCGGGGGAGTTTGATGTGTGGGTGTGTTTATATACTATATTAGATATAAATATAAATATATATATTATATATGTATGTTATATATGCAAATTTTTATGTATATGTAATATATTATATATATATATGACTTATGTTTATGTATATATTTAGATTTATAGAGATCTTATATTTTTATATATTATATGTGTGTGTGTGGGTGTGTGTTGTGTGCTGTGTGTGTGTGTGTCTATATCTATCTATTATAGTTGTGTGTGTGTGTGTGTGTGTGGCTGTGTGTGGGTGTGTATATATTAGAGATATATATATATATATATATATTTTATGTATATGTATATATATATATAGCTCTAATATGTATATACTATATATATTTATTTTATATCAGTATTTATTTTTTATTTATTAGTTGCATTCACATAAATATATTACGTATATTCGTATTTATATATATATATTATTTATTTATTTATATATATATATATTTATATTATATATTATAATATGTATATATATATATATATTTATATATAAGTATTGTATTATATATATATTATATATTTATTTATATATATATATGTATATTTATATATATATATATTTATTGTATATGTATAATTAAATATATATGTTTAGACAGATAATACATATATATATTTATGTATTTATTTATTTTATTTATTTGCATTACATTTGTATGTATATACATATATTCTGATATATTTATATTTATATACATATATATATTGTTGCTATTTATATATTTTTATTGGCAGTACCGATATATGTATACTATATATATTTATATATATATATATATTTATATATATCATATATATATATATATCTTTATGTTACACATATACTTTTTTAAATATGTGTTATATATATATATAATTTATATATATAGATATAATTATACACATGAATATGTGTGTGTCTATAATATGTATATATATATATATACACCATTATATATATATATATTTATATCTATATATATATACCATGTATATATATATTATATTTATAATTTATATGATATATTTATATTATATATATATATTATATATATTTTTATAATATCGCTAGATTTTATCATATATATACATGATTTTTATATATATTTATATATATATATATATTTATATTTGTATATATATACATGTATAATTATATTGTATATATATATATATTAATATATATATATATATATTATATATATGTATATATATAGAGTATATATCTTATATATATATATATATATATATATATACTTACTATATACATATCATTATACCTGACGCTCTCTCACCCTCCTCCTCTATCCTCTTCTCTACTTAACCCATTCCCCCTCCCACTGCCGTCTACCCTACCCCCTCCATACCTCAAGGGCGGAATCATCTGATGAGATTATGGATATATTGTATGTTATAGTAGATTATACAATATATATTATGCTTTTATATATTCCTATACATACATAATTATATATATATATATATATCTATATACGTATATATATAATACGCATATATATATATATTGATATGCATGTATGTGTCGTATGTATGTATACACACACACAAACACAAACACACACACCCCGCCCACACAAAACACACAACCACACACGTGTGTGTATGTATATTATAGATATAATATTATATATATATATATATATATATATATATATATTATATATATATATCATATATACATGTGTGTGTATGTGTGTGTGTGTGTGTGTGTGTGTGTGTATATATATATATATATATATAGTTATATATATATATATATATATTATATATATATATATATAAAGGCATTTATGTATGCATATCTCTAGTTTCTAATGCTTTACCTTCAGCCCACTCCCTCAACTTTAATATCTGTCTTTGATTTTATTGAAGATGGCGAGGTGCCTTCCGGCAACGTCTTGTGAAAAAAATCCTCTGTTGAACCTCTTGTCTGATGTAGATTAACCACCACCTGGAC
>NW_028234443.1:12931563-12936563 GCF_977035675.1 Penaeus japonicus
CGTTTTTCACTCACTCTTTCGTTTCTCTCTCACTATCTCTATCTCTCTCTCTTTCGTTTCTCACTCACTTTTTTCGTTTCTCTCTCACTATCTCTATCTCTTTTGTTTCTCACTCACTCTTTCGTTTCTCTCTCACTATCTCTCTCTCTTTCGTTTCTCACTCACTCTTTCGTTTCTCTCTCACTATCTCTATCTCTCTCTCTTTCGTTTCTCACTCACTCTTTCGTTTCTCTCTCACTATCTCTATCTCTCTCTCTTTCGTTTCTCACTCACTCTTTCGTTTCTCTCTCACTATCTCTATCTCTCTCTCTTTCGTTTCTCACTCACTCTTTCGTTTCTCTCTCACTTTCTCTATCTCTTTCGTTTCTCACTCACTCTTTCGTTTCTCTCTCACTATCTCTCTCTCTTTCGTTTCTCACTCACTCTTGCGTTTCTCTCTCACTATCTCTATCTCTCTCTTTCGTTTCTCACTCATTCTTTCGTTTCTCTCTCACTATCTCTATCTCTCTCTCTTTCGTTTCTCACTCACTCTTTCGTTTCTCTCTCACTATCTCTATCTCTCTCGCTATCACTTTCGTTCTCTCTCTCTCTCTCTCTCTCTCTCTCTCTCTCTCTCTCTCTCTCTCTCTCTCTCTCTCTCTCTCTCTCTCTCTCTCTCTCTCTCTCTCTCTCTCTCTGGAAATGAAAAAGTGAATAGAAAAAAATACTTTTAAATGAAATAGACACTGAAACGCCGAGTAGGAAATCAAATGAATATGATCCTAAAGTAAAAAAAAAAAACGACAGACCCAGAAAACTAAAACATAAAAATGAAAACAAAAATAATATAGATAGACAAATCCCATATGAAAGTGATACATGGGATTAAGAAGTCAAAGAATTCAAAGTTACAAAAAAATCAATGGGACGAATGGGGATGTGATTCCCATAGGAACGATCAAAGGGCAGTGTTCAAAATACATGAACGTTATCGAATGTCGAGTATGTTAGTTCGTTATACATAGAGTAACATTATTATTATATGACGAATGATTTCTTTTTATGTTGTGTTGGTGGGTGTTGGTGGTTTTGCTTTTCGTTTGTCATTTGTTTTTGCTTTCACGACGTTGGTGTTGGGTGAGAATAATAATTTGTTCTTTTCTCTCTCTCTCTCTCTCTTTCTCTCTCTCTTTCTCTTTCTTTCTCTCTCTCTCTCTCTCTCTCTCTCTCTCTCTCTCTCTCTCTCTATCTATCTATCTATCTATCTATCTATCTATCTCTCTTTCTCTCTCTCTCTCTCTCTCTCTCTCTCTCTCTCTCTCTCTCTCTTTCTCTCTATCTATCTATTTATCTATCTATCTATCTATCTTTCTCTCTCTCTCTCTTTGTTTCTGGAAACAAAAAAAGTGAATAAAAAAACAACTTCAAAATAAAATAGACATTGAATTGCCGAGTAGAAAATTAAATGAAAGTGATGTTGAGGAAAAGATACATATATACACACACGCACACACACACATACACACATACACATATATACATATGTATATATATATATATATATATATATATATATATATATATATATATATATATATATATATATATATACATACATATATATATATATATATATATATATATATATATATATATATATATATATATGTATGTGTGTATGTATATATATATACATGAATATATAGATATATATATGTATATATATATATATATATATATATATATATATATATATATATATATACATATAGATATATCTTCTACATTGATTATATCGAAACGCATCGACATGACCACGGTACAGCCACATCACTATCAAAATAGTTAAAATCTCTTGTCTACGAGGACAAAAGAGCCCAGAAAAGGGACAGTTTTCGACCCTTTTTTTCGTGTGATAGTTCTGTCGATTGCTTCAACGCTCATTGCAATCGACCCTTTATTACCGGCAGTCGACGAAAACTATAGCCCGTATGTGTGTGTGTGTGTGTGCGGTTTTTTTTTTTTTTTTTTTTTTTTTTTTTTTTTTTTTTTTTTTTTTGAGTGTATGTGTGTGTGTGTGTTGTGTGTGTGTGTGTGTGTGTGTGTGTGTGTGTGTGTGTGTCTGTGTGTGTGTGCATGTTTTTTGTGTGTGTGTGTGTGTGTGTGTTTGTAGGTCTACATGAAACGTCTTGTTTTAGTGAACAAATGCATTACAGAAAATTCAGTGAAAGTTCAATAAGACAGCCCAGTTCTTCCCTATGCTCTATTTTCGTATTTTCTTTCGTCCAGTGTAATGAATTGATGACCTTGAACACAGTTTCTAAATTCCTTTGAATTTCATTTCTTTCTTCTTTTTCATTGTCTTGTTTTCATGTTATCGATATTGTTTTTGTTTTTTTCTATTCTCCCTTTCGCATTTCTTTCGTCATCATTTTTTCATCTTCTTAGTCTTCTTTTGTTCATATTACTCTCATTGTCTTCTTTTTCAGATTATCTTTCCTTTTTTATATTTATTTTTCCTTTTCTTTTCTCCTTTATTTCGTCATCTGTCTCCTTTTCTCCTTTTTCTTCTGTCTTTATCTCTCTTTCTCTTTTCTTTCGTCATCTTTCATCTTCTTTTTCATCTTTTCTTCTTCATCTTTCTCTCAAACAAATCCGAACGAATGCCATTGTTTTTCATCTGTTTGCCAATGATTCAAATTGAATCGTATAATCAAAGTTTATCTAATGTGATTCATGAAAAATATTCATGGAAATGTTCTTCAATGTTTGTGGTATTTTTTTTTTTTTTTTATCTTTTTTTTTTTTTTTTTTTTTTTTTTTTTGAGGAGGGGGAGGGGGGTATTTTGTTGATTCGCTGTTGCAAGTTTAATTTCATTTGACATTATCTTCCAACATATTTTTTCTGCTTATTTTCCTATCTTTGTCAATCTCTCTCTCTCTCTTTGTTTATTCATCACCTATCTGTTTGATTGTATATTGAGATGTCTATCTATCTATGAAGTCAGTTTGTATGGATATCTATCTGCTTATTTCTCTATCTATCTGTCGGTTTGTCTATCTCTATTTATCTATCTATCGATCTATCTATCGATCGATCGATCTATCTCTCTATCCCTATCTCGTTATTTCTATTTCTATATTTCTTTCTTTCTCGGAGTGTTTTTTTTTTTTTTTTTTTTTTTTTTTTTTTTTTTTTTTTTTATCTTAAAACCCATATTAAAGATCGACATTGTTCCTTTGTCTCCGTCGAGTAGAGTGTTTGAGAAAAAACGTCTCAAAAGGGTTCATGATATGTTGTAAAAGACATTCGATTGTGATGGAAGAGAGAATTTTCCTTTTTAGGGATTAGAGCCCAACTCCCCCCCCCCCCCCCCCCCCCCCCCACAGTATTTCTCTCCTCTCCACTCTCTCCCCTCTTCGTTGATTTATCTGTCATTCTGTCTATTGATCTATCTATGTATCTATTTATTTTCTCTTTCTCTCTCTCGCTCTCTCTCTCTCTCTCTCTCTCTCTCTCTCTCTCTCTCTCTCTCTCTCTCTCTCTCTCTCTCTCTTTGCCTCTTTCTTTCTCTCTCTTTGCCTTTTTCTTTCTCTCTCTATCTCTCTTTTTCACTCTCTCTTTCTCTCTTTCTCTCTCTCTTTACCTCTTTCTTTCTCTCTCTATCTCTCTTTCTATCTCTCTCTCTCTCTCTATCTATCTATCTCTATCTCTCTCTCTCTATCTATCTATCTACCTATCTCTTTTTCCAAAAACAAAGAAAGGTAAAAGGGTAAAACGCGAGGAAGTTCAAATCCATCAACAAACCTTTATCTATCCGCGCGCATATAACTCCTTTCCTCTCCCTCCGCTTCAGGTCAGCATCAGAATAAATACTGAATGGCGTAATCCTGCATCAGCACAGCCGCTTCAAAGGGTATCGATCTCCCTGTGCATGTGGAAATCATTTACCTCCGGGTAATAATGCATCATTGAAGCAAGATAATCTGTATCATAGACTCAAGTACTTGATGTTATGGTCGTTGTTCCGATGGCGTCGTGTGTGCTCTTGGGTGACTGTGCGGTCGTGTCATTGGGGGAGCTGGTGCTGTTATTGTCTCTTCCTTGTTCGAGAATCTTGTTTCTGCTGGACATTTAAGTTGACATTTAAACAGTGTTATTGTGTTCGAGGTAACTCCTACGAACGAGGTTTGTCCGGTGAATGTTTTAATGAAGTCCTCTCGAAGCCTGTAATCTTTCAAAATCTGTCTCGTCTTTGTACAAGTTTACGGACAGTCTTTAAAATCTTTTCGGAGCTTCAGTATGTCCGAACAAGAGAGACATTCGACTTACAAAATCCAGATGATGAAACTCCGAAACTCGAAATTTCAAAACCACCAGAAGGATATCTTTCTTTTTTTATAGATGATATACTCTTTTGTGTATCAAAGTAAAGGAAACCATAGATGAAGAAATATATACATTATAGTTTTGAAAAGCCAATTCGCGCTAGAGCTTTGAAGCCTCGAAATCCCGAAGTTTTCGAACCAAAGCTTCGAATTCATAGATCCCATAACCAGTGCACTACGCAGCTCGGATAAAAGATGTATGTGTGACCGCGGATGCACTAGCCTCCGGACAACGTTGGATTGTCTCGTTTTTGCCTCTCTCTCTCTCTCTCTCTCTCTCTCTCTCTCTATCTGTTCCTTCCTCTGTTTCTGTCTCGTTTCTCTCTCTCTCTCTCTCTCTCTCTCTCTCTCTCATTCTCTCTGTTGTTATCATCATCGTCATTAGATGATCATTGCCATTATTAGTATATTATCGTTATTGTTATCATTATCACCATCACTATTATCATTGTCATTATCATTGTCTTTGTTATCATTATTGTTATTAAATTATATTTTTTATTATAGTTGATATCATTTTAATTGTTATCATCATTAACATCATCATTATTGTTATTACTATTGGTATAACTTTGCAATCAATACAGAGGTATTGATTGATACTTCAGATGATTTGAGATATAAGGAAATAT
>NW_028234443.1:12969063-12971563 GCF_977035675.1 Penaeus japonicus
ATATATACATATATATATACATATATATATACAGAGAGAGAAAGTAGAGAGACAGAGAGAGGGAAAGTAGAGAGAGAGATATGCATACATGTATATACATATATGTACATATGTATATATACATAAATGTGTGTGCGCGTATGAATGTATATATATATATGAATATATATATATATATATATATATATATATATATATATATATATATATATATATATATATATATGTATGTGTATATATAATATCTATATATATATATATATATATATATATATATATATATATATATATATATATATATATATATCAAAGTGTCCCCTCATCACAGAAAACGTGACATGTGCCGGAAGGGGAACCTATTCGGATTTTTTTTTATGGGATGGGGGTGAGGTGAGGTAAACATGCATGATCATAAATTCCTTTACACACAAGCATATATAGATACATACATATACATGTGTGTGTGTGTGTGTGTATGTGTATGTGTGTGTTAGTGTGTGTGTGTGTGTGTATGTGTGTGTGTGTATACAAGACTGCACAGAAGGCAACACGAACGAAAAACATGCCCTCATTGAAATTTTCATTGCTAATAATAAGAAGTAATTCAGATTAATTAAAACCATTTCTCATTTACTTTCTTCATAAAAGGAAGCCATAATTGCGTTACTAATCTTAGATAGAAGATTGCCACAGAGACAATACTGCGCCACATTTCACAAGGTTGGAACAGAAATCCACAGGCACATACATGCACGTACACAAGTATTTGCATGGACATAGGTTCACTCACATACAGACATACACACACACATGCACACACACACATGTACACACATATACACACGCACATACACACATACACACACACAGACGTACATACACATATATTTATCTCTTGAACAATTTCCATCCACATATCAAACACGCGCATGTTCGTGCTAGTACAAACAAACAAACTGCACATGAATAAAATCAAACCCCGTACATGAATAGCAGCAATTTCACAAACACACAAACACATAGACAAATAAACAATTGAATCCCAAAGCACAAAAATATAAATGGATACTAAAAGAAAGGAAGAAAGAAAGAGATAAGAAATAAAAAGAAATAAAGAAAGGAAGAAATATATATTCATATATTTATCTATACTATATTTATATCTATATCTATCTATTTTCTCTCTCTCTCTCTCTCTCTCTCTCTCTCTCTCTCTATCTATCTATCTATCTATCTATCTATCTATCAATCTATCTGTCTATCTATCTATCTATCTTGCTCTCTCTCTCTCTCTATATATATATATATATATATATTTATGTATATATATATATGCATATATATGTGTGTGTGTGTATGTGTGTGTGTTTGTGTGTGTGTGTGGGTGTGTGTAATGCCATTCAAGCACATACACAACACAAAACGCCCACTTCCAAACACGCCTCCAAACAAACAATTGCGCAGGACTGGCTCCACCTCCCTCCCCCAAACACACACACAAAAAAAAGAGATATGACCAACCCAGGCAGGCATGACACGCACGCACGCACACACACGCACGCACGCCGATAAACACCCTCTAGATAATTGTTTATGCTATAATGACCCTTCAGACATTAGCTGTTAAGTTCTTTACGTTAATTGCTCCTCTGGTATCGAACGCTTGTCACGAAACGGCGAGACGTGAATGAAAACGAGTAATAATAATGATGATAATAACGTTAGTAAAGGAACTTGTTTAATTGGTTCTCATTAACATGTTCGCTTCATTTTTTTCTTCTTCTTCTTCTTCTTCTTCTTCTTCTTCTTCTTCTCTAAAGTCGTTTTAGTTTCCCCTTCTTCACGTCTTACACCTTTTCCCCCTCTCTTCGTTATTGTTTATTTGTCTCTCCGATATTTTCGGTTCTATTTCCTCATTATTTATTTCTCCCTTTCATTTTTCATTTCTCTCCTTCATTGTCTATTCATTTCCCTCATGATTTATTCCTATCCCTAATTCTCTTTTAATTTCTCTCGTTTTCTATTCCCCTTATACTTTCTTCTTATTTTTCTTCTTCCTCATAATCTAGTCCTTCCTCATCTCTTTTCGTTACCTCTTTTCCCCTGCTCCTTTCTCTCTTTCTTTATTTCTCTCCCTCATTTTCTTTCCATTCTCCTTCATTCTATTTTCCTCCTCGCTCATTCTCTTTTCCTCTCCCCTCATCCCCCCTCCTTATTTTTTATTCATTTCCCTTCATTCTCTCTTTCGAATGATTTTCTCGAGGGTAGGGTTGGAAAGGGGGGGGGGAAAGTGAGGAGGGAGGAGGAAGGGGAGAGGTGGTAGGTAGAAGGGAAAAGGGGGAAGGAAGGGGAACGGGGAGGGAGAAGGAAGGGGAACGGGAAGGGAGAAGGAAGGGGAGGAGAAGGGAAGGGATGGTAGGTAGAGGGGAAAGGAGGAAGTAAGGGGAACGGGAAGGGGAATGGAAAGGGAGAAGGAAGGGGAGGATAAGGGAAGAGATGG
>NW_028234443.1:13024063-13026563 GCF_977035675.1 Penaeus japonicus
ACTATTCCTATCATTCTCATTATCATCATTATTGTTGATATTATTATCATCATTATGATTATTACTATTATCATTATTATCATCATTATTATCAATTTCATTATGATTTAAGATATACAACCCAACATAGTAATGTTAATCATAATGAAAATGATAATAAATATAACGGTGCTCGTACTAATAACAACAACACTTAGTCATAACAACAAACACCGATAATTAGACAGAGAATAAAACAAGATAAAGATAATATGAACAAGAAAATAGGTTTAAAAAATGATACATCCCCGGCAAGCCGTCTCCAATTAAACTCTACGGGCTCATTACGCCGCATTTGACTACAAAATGAACCGTTACAGACCAGTGATTCCCGAATTTTGCAAGCCCTTCCACTTTCAATTTTGCTACGCCGAACCTTAAACCCATTGTGGCTGATGCAAAATGAAATATTGCATAACCTAGTTCAGGTCAGGAGAGAGTAATAGTGTTTAAGTGGAATATAGTAAATTAGTTTATAAATAGGTGTGTGTTTGTGTGTTTGTGGCATTTGTTCGCGTGTTTGTTATGTATGTCTGCATGTGTGTGTGTTTGGTGTATGTATGTTTCTGCATGTATGTATATGTGTTTGTGTGCGTCTTTGTGATTGTGTGGCAATATGTGTGTTTGTGTTTGTGTATATCTATGTGTTTGTGTAGCTATATGTGGGTTTATGTGTCTGTGTTTGTGTGTGGTTGCGTGTGTGTGTGAATTTGTAGGGAACTATTCCAAACACGCATTGTGCCTTCCCCAGTGGCCCTGAATATTACTACATTTCTCGTGTTTTCTTGTCCCATTTTTCTCGGATTCATAGGGTTGGTTACCAATCTTTATCCTTCTTTTTTTATTTTTTTACTTTTTCCTCCACTTATTTCCTTTTCGTCATTTAGACATTAACTATATATTCGTCTATCTATCGGGTTAAATCTATTTCTCTATTCAATATCATATCTATCCAATATTTGAAATGTTGACATTTTTGTGCTATGTTTCTTTCCTTTCTTCCCTTAAAGCATTCCATATATATTTATTAATAGATGGATAGATAGATACATAGCTAGGAAGATGGATAGATAAGTATATAAATACAGATAGATATATAGATAGGAAGATGAATGATATGATGATAATAATGGATAATAAGACTGTATGCAGACAGATAGATAATAATCGTAATGATGATATCAATGATAATAATTATAATATAAAATGATATAATATAGAATATTAAGATGATAATGATAGTAATGATAATAAATATATGATGATAATGATAATAATGATAAAAATAATATAACGATAATGATAATGATAAAATAATATGATGATAATGATAGTAATGATAATAAATATATGATAATAAGGATAATGGTGATAAAAATTATATAACGATGATGATAATAATGATAAAAATAATATGATGATAATGATACTAATGATGATAATGATATGATGATGATAATGATATCAATGGTAATACTGATAACGATAATAAGAGAAATTACAATGATGATAATGATAATGATAACAACAATATTAATAGTAGTAGTAGGAATGCGAATAATGATGATGATGATAATGACAATCATGATCATAATTATAGTAATTATAACAAGATTAACAATAAGAAAAAAATAGTAATAACAATAATGGTAATAAGGATAATGATAGAAATAATGATAAATGATGAAATAATAATGATGATAACTCTAACAACGATGATGATATTTCTAATGATGATGATGATAATTAAGATGATAATGATCTGAATAATTATGATAATAATAGGGATAAAAATGATAATAATGATAATGACGAAAATAATAGTAATATGAATACAACAATGATAACCAATAAATGGAGAAATAAAACAGAGATCGGGGTCCATTTACAATGCGTTTGCTTGATTAGTCAGAATGTATACCTCCATATATCCCCTTGTTTTTTTTTTTTTTTTTTTTTTCTCCAGCCAGAGTTCCCCTTATCCGTCCATCCCCCATTCCCACTCCCTTGATATTCCCCTCCTCCCACCCCCTTCCCTCTTCTTTCCAACCCCCTCTCCTGTGCCTGCATTTTCCCTCCTTCCTTCCCTCCTTCCTTCCCCCCCCCCACCCCCTAAGCGCGCGCGCGTGCCTTTCCCTTGAAATTCCTCTTCCCCCTAACTCCTTTCCCACCTCCTCCCTCTAACCCTCCCCCTCCATTCCCCCCGCTCCCCTCTTTCCTCCACCCCTCCCTCTCCCGCCCTCTACTACCCCCTCTCCCCCTCTCTTTTCATATGACGCATTGTTATTCTTGATTTTCGCTGATCGGAAGCGATTTCATACGTACGCACGACTGCTATTCAAATTTGTACCTAGAGAGAGAGATAGAGAGAAAGAGAGAGAGAGAGAGAGAAAGAGGGAGAGAGAGAGAGAGAGAGAGAGAGAGAGAGAGAGAGAGAGAGAGAGAGAGAGAGAGAGAGAGA
>NW_028234443.1:13031563-13036563 GCF_977035675.1 Penaeus japonicus
CTGTGATAATGACGATAATGATGATAATGATGTCGAAAGTGATAATGAAAAGTATAATCTCAACCAAGATGATGACGATAATAGCAATAGATAAGAATAGTACCTTTATCGAGATAAGTCCTTTATCGAGAGCCTTTTTCCCTTTGTTAGAGGCTCCACTCCCGATGAAACTTATCACGAAACGGATGTGGCGTGTTTGCCTCTGATCTTCGTATCCGGTGGTATCCACATGTATCCGCTTCTATCCACATGTATCCGCCCTCATCAGCTCACGTGTCGACTTTTATCCGCTCGTATCCACAAGTAATCCACTCGTATTCGCTCGTGTCCGCTCGTGTCTGCACGTGTAATGATCATGATAATTATATCTCTTTCTTTCTCTCTTTCTCTCTCTCTCTTTATCTGTCTATCTATTTATCTATTTATCTATCTATCTACGTGTCTGCACGTATAATGATCATAATAATACTCTTTCTCTTTCTCTCTTTCTCTCTCTGTAGATATAAAGATAGACAGGCAGAGACAGGACAGAAACAGATAAATTGAGAGATATACACACAACAGACATACAGAGATAAATTAAGATAGAAACATAAAGATAGAAAGACTAAGATAGGCAGACAATAATGATAAGAAAAATATAATAACTATGACATATTAGTAATAGTTTCATAACCTTTATCATTATCAACATATATCCGATTATATTTAAGGTAATGCCAAATAATGATGATGAGAAAGAGCGATGATAATGTATCATTATGATAATGAAGATGATGATCATGATATTCATGATGATGATAACAACAATGATATAGATTATTGTGATAATGATAATGATTATAATATAGATAATGATAACAATTATGATGATAGTAATATTGTTAATGATAACAGTAATACTTTTATAAATAATGAAAATGATAATGATAATAATAATAATAACAATAATGATAATAATGTTGATAATAATGATGTCAATAATAAATTATAACAAAAATTATAATGATGATAGTGATGAGTATAATAACAATGATAAAAATGACAATTACATTAATGATTAAAAGGTGATGATAATATTGATAATAATGATAATGATGACGATGATAATAAAATTATAATCACTATGATAGTAATAATGATTACGAAAGTAATGATAACAATGAAAATAATGATGATAACAATAATAGCAAAGATTTTATGAAATTGAAAATGATTATGACAATATCAGTGATGATGAGAATCACTGTGATAACAGTGCTACTAATAATGAAAATAATGATGAAAATAATGATAATGAGAATTATAATTATGGTGAAAATGATGGCAATATAGATAATGATAATGATGATAATGACCATAAAGATAATAATTTTAATGATAATAATGATAATGATAGTAATGCTGATAATATCAAAAATAATGATAATGCTAATATCAATAATTCTGACGTAGTAATGATGATAGTAATGATGATGATAATGATGATAATAGTGGTAATAATAATGATAACAAAATAATATTGATAGTGAAAATGATGGTGATAGTAATGATAATGATGATAATGATAATAATAGTAATAATGGTAGTAGTAATAATGATAATTATGATAATGATAATAATTGTGATGATGACGGAGATTATTATAATGATAATAATAATAGCAATGGTATTCATTATCATTATTGATTATGATAATGATAATGATAGCAATGATAATAATAAAAAAAATAATGATAGTAATAACAACAGAAGTGATAATGATAATGATAATAATAATAATGAAGATAATAATAAGTAAGTAATAATAAATAAGTAATAATAATGGTGATGATGATGATGACTAGGATATTGGTAATAATCATAATGTTGATGATAATGATGATGATGACTATAATAATTACGATAACAAGAATGGTAGTAATAGTAACAATAATGATAATGGTAATAATGATTACAGTAACAATGATAATAGTAGCAATAATGAAGATCACGATGATAACAATGATAATAGTGACATAATAATTATGATAAAGATGATAATGATAATAATAATATTCCTTGTGTTCATACCCGCTTCTTCAAAGAAAAAAAAAAAAAAAAAAAAAAAAAAAAAAAACTTTTCCATCTATCTAATTCTAAATTCATCAGACTATCCTACACCCTCTCGCACTCACCCTAATATCTCTTTCTCTCTCCACCCTTTTAAGTGTCAGGGAGATAAAGTTTATCCACGTATACAAACTTTGCTTATAAGTGACAAAACTTTCGTCGCGGTAAACATCTTTCTCTTTGTAAAAGTATTTCCTTTAGTATTTCTTAGTGATTTGAATGGTTGTTGTTGTTGTTTTTATTTAGTGTGTTTTGTGTTTTCTTTCGTCCTCGAGTTACGTTTTTTTCTTTCTTTCTTTCTTTCTTTTTTTTCTCTCTTTTTTTGATATTGTCTGTTTTGTTAATGTTTTTGGGATTGAAGTTTTTTTATATTGAACAAAAGGGTCGTATGTCGCTATATTGTAAATGTCAGATTATCAGTCATTCTATTTAATTTCATTATTTATTCAACAATCTACTTATTTATTCATTTATTAAACTTCCGCTTCATGATCTTCCACCTTGTCCTCATCTTCATCCTCATCATCCTCATCATCATCTTCATCATCTTCATCATCTTCATCATTTCCTCCTCATTTACCTCATCTTCCACCTCATTATCTTAAACCTCCTCATTTTACTCATTATCATCATTTTATCATCATTTTCATCATCATTTTCCTCATCATTTACCTCATCTTCCACCTCATAATCTTAAACCTCATCATTTTACTCATCCTCATCCTTCACTTCAGGAGCTTCCACCGCCTCATCTTCATCATCATCACTACCATTTTCTTCCTCACCTTCATTATATACCTCCTCATCGTTCTCATTTCCATCTTACACCTCATAACCTTCCACCTCCTCATTATTATCTTCCACCTACTCATCTTCCTCACCACCATCTTCTTTCTACCTCTTCTTCCTCCTCATCATCTTCCACTTCTTCATCTTTCCCCTCCTCATCTTCTACCCTCTCCTCCTCATCATCATCATCCTCCACCTCCTCATCTTCCACCTACTCATCTTCTTCACCACCATCTTCTACCTCTTCTTCCTCCTCATCATCTTCCACTTCTTCATCTTCCACTTCCTCATCATCTACCCTCTCCTCCTCATCCTCATCATCTTCCACCTCATTATCTTCCACCTCAACACATTCATCATCATCATCATCTTCCACCTCCTCATATTCCACCTCCTCATCTTCTACCCTCTCCTTCTCATCATCATCATCTTCCACCTCCTCATATTCCACCTCCTCATTTTCTACCTCTTCTCCCTCCTCATCATCTTCCACTTCTTCATCTTCCACTTCCTCATCATCTACCCTCTCCTCCTCATCCTCATCATCTTCCACCTCATTATCTTCCTTCTCAACACATAAATCATCATCATCCACTTCCACATATTCCACCTCCTCATTTTCTACCCTCTCCTCCTCGTCATCATCATCTTCCACCTCATTATCTTCCACCTCAACACATACATCATCATCATCATCTTCCACCTCATTATCTTCCACCCCAACACATACATCATCATCATCTTCCTCTTCCTCATATTCCACCTCCTCATATTCCACCCTCTCCTCCTCATCATCATCATCTTCCACCTCATTATCTTCCACCTCAACACATACATCATCATCATCTTCCACCTCCTCATCTTCCACCTCCTCATCTCCCTCATATCAAGACTGTCTCTCATTCCCCGGGTCATATCAATAAACATCCCACTTGCGACACACCAAAGGAATTTACTCATGTTGCAAGCATAAAGAACTATTGCAAGCATAAAGGTCAGAGTTCTTGAACATAGGAAGTTGCATTTCATCCTTTGATAAGGAGATCAAAGATGAGATATTCCTTTGTCTCTAAATTGCATGTGAGTTGATTGATGATATATTGAAAATTAGTTGCAAAGTTTTGAGAAATTTGATTGCATGTTGCATTATGTGTATACGCGGCCATGTGGTATATGTGTGTTATGTTATGTTTGGTTTATTAAGATTAATAATAATATTATGGTAATAGAAGCATGGTAAGGATATTATAGATAAGGCTGTTATTGACATTATTATTATTACTACCTCTATCATTTTGTGATTGTCATCGTTATCTCTCTGATCACTATGATAATCTTATCTATCAAATATATCCCTCAGCACCCATTCGATCACCGTATCACACCTCACACTCCTTCCCCTTCCCCCTACTAACCCCCTTCCACCTCCCCTTACCCTCCCCTCTACACCCCCGTCGCCACATAACTCTCACCCATCCCCTACCCCTACCCCCTCACCCCCTATCCTTACCTTCCTCACCCCTACCCCTCCCTCCTCCTCCTCCCCCTCCCCCCGTACCCTTACCTTCCTCCTCACCCCCTACCCTTACCCTCCATCCTCCCCTACCCTTACTCCCCCTCACCCCCCCCCTCACCCCCTCCCATCATCTCCAACAAACCACTCTCCCTGATTGGTCCGATGAGAGAGAGAGAGAGAGAGAGAGACGCGTGTCCCCCCCCTTACCTCCCCCCACCCCACCCCCACCCAAAAAAAAAGAGATAAAAAGAAAAAAAGGTAAAAAAAAAAAAGAGAAAAGGATGAGTAAGGAATCGTAGTCTTCATCAATATCTATTACGTTCATGATTGAGGAAGAAGGAACGTTAGTAGGATGGCGCGGTTGCTGTCATGGCGACGCCCGCGACGCTGTGACGAGAGGGTGATTATCGAGGCTGCTTTTATGGCGCGATTTTCGTCTTGTCTTCTTCTTTTTTTTGGGAGGGGTGGTGATGGGGGTAGGGGTGGGGTTGGGGGGGATAAACGTTACTTATTCATGGATGTTTCTTTTTGTTTTTGTTTTGTTTTGTTTTGTTTTTGTTTTTTAGATTTCATTTACCGTTTT
>NW_028234443.1:13076563-13081563 GCF_977035675.1 Penaeus japonicus
CACACACTCCTACATGCACACACACTCCTACATACGCACACACTCTTACATGCACACACTCCTACATGCACACACATTCCTACATGCACACACTCCTACATGCACACACACTCCTACATGCACACACATTCCTACATGCACACACTCCTACATGCACACACACTCCTACATGCACACACACTCCTACATGCACACACACTCCTACATGCACACACACTCCTACATGCACACACACTCTTACATGCACACACTCCTACATGCACACACACTCCTACATGCACACACACTCCTACATGCACACACACTCCTACATGCACACACACTCTTACATGCACACACTCCTACATGCACACACTCCTACATGAACACACACTCCTACATGCACACACACTCCTACATACACACACACTCCTACACGCACACACACTCCTACACGCACACACACTATTACATGCACACACACTCCTACATGCACACACACTCCTACATGCACACACACTCCTACATGCACACACACTCCTACATGCACACACACTCCTACATGCACACACACTCCTACATGCACACACACTCCTACATGCACACACACTCCTACATGCACACACACTCCTACATACACACACACTCCTACATACACACACACTCCTACATGCACACACACACACACACTCCTACATGAACACACACTCCTACATGAACACACACTCCTACATGCACACACACACACCCACATGTATACACACTCCTACATGCACACACACTCCTACATGCACACACACTCCTACATGCACACACACTCCTACATGCACACACACTCCTACATGCACACACACTCCTACATGCACACACACTCCTACATGCACACACACTCCTACATGCACACACACTCCTACATGCACACACACTCCTACATGCACACACACTCCTACATGCACACACACTCTTACATGCACACACATTCCTACATGTGCACACACTCCTACATGCACACACACTCATACATGCACACGCACTCCTACATGCACACACACTGCTATGTGCACACACACTCCAACATGCACACACACTCCAACATGCACACAAACTCCTACATGCACACATACTCCTACATGCACCCACACTCCTACGTGCATAAATACTCCTACATGCACACACACTCACACCTGCACACATACTCACTCCTGCACACATACTTATACCTACATGCACACACACTCCTACATGCGCACACATTCCTACATACGCACACACTCCTACATGCACACACACTCACACCTGCACACATACTCACACCTGCACACATACTCATACCTGCACACATGCTCACACCTGCACACACATTCACACCTGTACACACACATACCTGCACACACACCTATACCTGCATACACACACACACCTGCTCACACACACACACCTGCTCACACACTCTCTCTCTATCTCTCTATCTCTCTATCTCTCTCTCACACTAACTCTTATACTTAATTTCCCATCCCATTGTATTCCTTGCTAAAATGTCGCCTGTGTTGCAGGACTATGCAACAAGACTAGCCAAGATGAAGCCCCGTCTAGTAAGACCCGGTGCTAGGTCCAAGCCAGTGCTTCCAGCTAGGGTAGAATTGGTGGGTTCATCTGAAGATATTCCAACTCCACATGAACCCCAAGTACTCCCAGCAGGTCCTGAACTGAAGGTCGTTGAAGAGAAGAAATTGCCGTCCTCAGAAAGTGGTAGCCGGACCAAGATCCTGCTCCTGAGGAAGCAGTTGGAGGAAAACCGGCTCAAGTTTGAGAAGCAACAGAAAGAGAATGCAGAGAAGCGGGCGACTATGGAGGAGATGAAGCAGAGGATCGATCGGCTGCGCACAGAGGTGGAGCAGCGTGACACCGTGATCCGCTCTCTGCAGGAGGGCCAGGGACCTGCACAGGAGGAGCCCAGCACACAGAAGCTCTACCAGCAGATTGTGTACAAGGACAACACCATTCTGGAGCTGACACAGAAGTTGAGCAATTTAGAAGCAATCATACAGGAACAACAGGAAACACTAGGTGAGAAGGACAAGGTGATCGAAGCTCGCACAGAGGCTGTGTCCCTCATTGCCAAGTCCCAGGAAGAAAAGGGACGTAAAACATTTGAGGAACTGGAGGAGATGAGACTGCAGATGAAGAAAATGCAGGAAGATTTTATCAATAAAGAGCAAGAGTTCATCTCCACAAGAGATTCTTTATCAAGAGAACTTACCGATAAGGCAAAGAAGGTTACCCAGTTAGAAGAAAACAACCGGCGTTTGGAAAATCTCCGTTTTGAATTGAGCACCAGAAATGCTGAGCTTCAAGAAAAGATTGTCACACTCCAGACAGATGTGAAGGTACTGAGAGACCAGTCTGAAGGAGACAGGACATCCATTGCAGAAAAGGACAACCTTTTGCAGGATCTCAAACAGAAGCTGGTGAGAGCTGAGGCACATGGACAGAAGAAGCTCAAAGCCTTGGAGAAACAGATCAGGGCTATCAAGCAAGATGGCAATGCAGGAGAACAGATCTTAGAACTCCAGAATAGTATAGCCGAGCTAGAGGAAGAAAAGGGAAACCTCCAGCTAAAG
Source organism: Penaeus japonicus (assembly GCF_977035675.1). NCBI lineage: Eukaryota > Metazoa > Arthropoda > Malacostraca > Decapoda > Penaeidae > Penaeus > Penaeus japonicus. The sequence continues at coordinate 13,079,164 of NW_028234443.1, forward strand.
CTTGTCGATTTCGATGACCTGAAGGTTGCCAACGAAAAGCTCACCAATCAGAGAAGCAAGCTTGAAGAGCAAGTAAAGCAACTCAACGGTGACATAGACTCACAGCTAAGTGCAATAACACAGCTAGAGGCTGAGAAGATCAAGCTGGTAGAGGAAACGAACGAACGTGAGAACCGCATTTTCGACCTAGAGTCAGAACTGACCACGACCAAGACGAGCCTTTCAGAAGTCACGCAGGCTAAGGTGACCCTCGAGCTTCGCCTGTGTGAGGTGGAGGAGCAGAGGGACTTGGCAGAGAAAGCGAAGCTGGAACTCGAATCCCAGATGTCTGAATCAGGGATGTCCTCAGTGGAGCAGCTGCTGGCTGAGAAGGGCAGCCTTGAGGAGACTATACAGAGCCTCACTAAGGAGAAAGAAGAGTGGGAGAGCAAGTATGCCAGCCAAGTTGACACAGTGCGAGAATGTGAAGAGAAAGTTAAGTCAGCCATGGAAGTGAAGGATTCCAAAAGCAGGGAGTGCAAACGACTCATGAACATCCTCACAGACAAAGAGAATGCCATTGCTACCTTGTCCATACAGATTGATAAGCACAATGAAGTAGTGGCAAGCATCTCAGAGAAATTGAAGTCATCTCAAGCAGAAATTGAGAGGAGACAATCAGAACTGGAAGAGGTGAGTTACAAGCTCCAAGAGGAGACCAAGAAGTTCCATGAGGCATCAGAAGCTGTATCCAGCCTGGAGAAAGAACTGTCGTCCATTCAATCTCAAAAGCAGTCCGTCCTGGCAGAATTGGAGTCGGCCAGAGAAAGCATGAACAGATCCGTAAATGAGAAGAACATAACAATCCAAAATCTTGTAGGAGAAGTATCAGACCTTCAGAATCATGTCAAGGCCAAAGAAAAGGTTATTAATGATTACATAGATAGACTAGAGCAGATGGAATCACAAGTTAACATTAGAGACGAGAATATTGAGTCACTCCATTCAACAGTTATAAAGATGCAGGAAGATTTATCCAAGAAGAATGGTGAAATAGAGAAACTGAAAAAGGAAGTTTCCAACTCACTTCAAGAGTTGCAGACCTCTAAAACAACTTCAGAATTTGAATTAGATTCCATGTCAGCCATGTTGAATGATGCAAAGAATCAGTTAGAGGGTGCACAGACTGAATTAGCTGTGAAAGGCAGAGAAATCCAGAATAACCAGAAAGTCATTTCAAAATATGAACAGGAAATGTGCGAGAAAAACCAACTTTTTGACGAACTGCAGGCTAAAGTCACGAGCTTAGAGACTAACATAGCATCTCTCAATTCTGCTTTGTCAGAGAAGGAGATGGTAATAGTAAATCTTCAAATGGAACTAGAAGAAAAATCTATGCATGTGGAAAACCTGTCTGCCCAACAACAGGGATTAGAGCAAAGATTGCATCACCTTCAAGAGGAAAACTCGTCAATAAAAGAGAGAAGTGCAGCGACTGATGAGGAGCTTAACAACCTGAGAGAGGTGGTGCAACAAAAGGAAGAAAGTGTGTCTAGTCTGGAATCGGAAATGACCTCAAAAGCAGACCAGCAGAGCAGAGACATCAATGAATTACAACAAACACTAACAGAGAAAGAGCAATACATCATGACAATGGAAGCAACACTAGAAAGCCTTAAAAATGATGTTACAGCTAAGGCTTCTGAGCTGGAGAAGTGGGAGAGTGAAGCCTCTGAAAAGAATGAGAGAATCAACCTGTTGACTACCCAGCTAGAGAGCATTCAGTTGCAAGGTTCCGAGAAGGATGGCATTGTCAGTGATTTGCACGCACAGCTTAGCCAGTATCAAGAACATTTGAGTGCAGCACAGGATCAATATACCCACATAAACACTCAGTTTGTGCATCTACAAGAACAGTTTTCTGTGAATGAGAAACAGCTTTTAGAAATAAGACACCAATTAAGTGAAACTCAGAGTCACTTTGAGCATGTACAGAATCAGCTTGCAGAGGCTCAGAAGGAGCTGGCTCAAGCACAAAGCCAGTTGCAGGAGACGCAAGTGAATTATGAAAAGGTCACTGATCTAGCCTCCCAGTTTGAGGAACAACTTCGTACTAAGACAGAAAGCATTGAGACCATGGAGAAGCAGATGCACAGTCAACAGGATGCAACCAGTCAGGAGTCAGAAGCTCTGAAGGTAGAGGTAGACCACCTTAGAGCAGAAGTTAATAGACTGAACACAGAGCTAACATCAGCAAGAGAACTCAGCCAAAGTTTAGAGTCAGGAAGCTCTAATGCCCAACAATGGATCAGTCAGCTGCAGCAGGAGGTAGAACAGTTGAGATCAGCCCATGACACAGCTCAGCAGCAGTTGATAGCTACCAAGGAGGAACTAGATTCTAGGGCTCTTGAGCTCGAACAG
>NW_028234443.1:13086563-13096563 GCF_977035675.1 Penaeus japonicus
AGATGCTGCAGAAGTTGAAGGTAACACAGAGCAAGAATGAGTCCTTGACTAAGGAAGTGCATAAGCTTAAGGCCAAGGCAGGAGGCTTTTCAGACCTTGACCAGGCCCTGGAGGAAGAGTGGAAAGCACAGGTCTCAAGGGCAGAGTCAGAGAGGGATGAAATCAAACAAAAGTTAGATGAGGTCGAGAAGGAAAAGGACAACCTTACAACACAGGTGGATGTCCTCACCGCGGCCCAGGAACAATATCTGGACCTCAAGGAAGAGCAAGACACAACAATAAAGCTCCTGAAGGCAAGGAATCGAGAGCTTGAAGGTCAGGTCCAGGCCCTTGAGTGGAAGATCTCCGAGCTGGAAGAAATGATTGAGCAGACTCCTGGAACACAGCAGGAGCCAGCTTCTACCACGGCAGAAAGCCACACTGTAAGATCTGCAAGCCCGGGATCTCCTAAAGAACTAGAAGAGTTAAGAGTACAAATCACAACGCAGCAAGAGGAGCTCAACATCCTGAAACCAGAGAACGTGAGGTTGCAGGCAGCCGTGAATGAACTTGAGGAGAAGGTGGACAACCTGAGTGCAGATAATGAAAACTTCCAGTCTATCATTGAGGGACTGAAGGATACCAAGTCAAAGGCAGAAGGCGAGGTCAATAAGTACAAAGAGTCCTTCATCGAGCTCCATGACCAGCACGAAGCCACCAAGAAGGAGAAGGACCAGAGCAATGCACAGCTGAAGGAGCTCCAGTACACCCACGATACACTGAAGTCCGCCTACAACTCCATGTTTGCCGAGTACAATGAGTTGCGGGATGTTTGTGACAGCCACAAGAGCGACGTAGGCATCCTGAAGGGTGAGAGGGATCGCCTGGCCGAGGAGGTGGACAGCCTGAAGAAGCAGTTGCAAGCGCTGCAGGAAGAAGAGGAGGAGGAGATCATACGTGCCTTACAAGATGAGTGCTTCAGCCTTAGGGAGATGAATAACCTGCAGCATGAGGAAGTAAGGATGTTTGTTAAGAATGGACATTTGAGGATTGCTTTTGAAGGATAGGATTTTTTCTTTTCTATTCTTTCTTTCGTTTTCTTTTTTCTTTTTTCTTTTTGTGCTATTTCACAAGCTGTATTACATGACATTTTCATATTTATCTTTACTCCTGACACTTAATGAATGGACTAAGCAGTAGCATTGAAATCATTACCTTGTATACCTGTAGTTATTCTTACATATCAACATGGAAATTCCCTTTGTATAATATCTCCCCTCCCACCTCTAGAACACAGCCCTGGAAGTGAAAGCAGAGGAGGCGCGGGAGAAGGCCAAGCGCTTTGAGAATGCCATGGAGCAGAACATGGAGATGCAAAACCTCTTGCGAGATGAGCTCATGAAGAAATCAGAGGAGATCAGTTACCTGAAGACAACTCTAGATGCCGAGGACCGCAAGATGGCCTACATGAAGGCAGAGATGTCGGCCATCAAGACCAAGATGATGCAGCAGGACCAGGCTGAGCGCAGCAGCACTCAGGTCTCTGAGGAGCTTGAGGCTAAGGTGCAGCAGCTGCAAGAACAGAACCAGCAGCTCAAGTCCCAGGTGGGTGCCATTTGGTTCACCACTTGGTTCCTATTTCTGTGAAACTAATGTTTTTCTTTTTCTCATTTCTCTCTTTCTTACCTTCTTATTTTTCCCCCTGATTTATAATCAAAGAGTAAGGTTCTTTTTCATTAATTCTGTGTCATTTTTTTATTGATTCATTCTGTTCTGTTTCTTGGTTTTGTTTGTACATATAGGCTTTTATAGACTGTCTTTACATGTCTGTGATACTGGATCCTTTCTCTCCAAGGTGGAGGCAGCTGAGACATCCCTAGCCAAGCTTGCAGGGAAGACGAAGGGAGAGGACGAAGAGGATGTGTTCACTCCTCCATCCTCATCCAATGCCGAATTGGAGGCAGCATTGGCCTCGCTTCACCTGCGTGACCTCAGGTGCCAGCAGCTGTCCTTAGAAATCACAAAGGTATACAAAAGGATAATGTGTTATTCCTGTTATTGGGGTTGTTATCATTGTATTTTGGTTTAGGTTTTTTGGCAATTTGTTAACTTTATTTGAGTTTTGTGATTATTCATAGATTTCTTAAAATGAACAAAGTTAGGCACAGAGATGTGATTTTGATGTTAGATATATTACTATATAATGATTCGCATCACTATAAAACATGCTTATAACCTTTTGTTTCTCTTTTTCTCTTTCTCTTTCTTGTTGCCGTTCTTTTGATATGTTATCTGAATCTCTTTCTCTCTCCAACTCTCTCTCCAACTCTCTCTCTCCTCCGTCCATCTCCTAGCTATTGGAAGAGAGAGATGCTCTGCAGCTGAAGCTGAGTGCATCACTGAGACAGACGCAGGAACTCCGACGAGAGCTAAGCCTGAGCCACCAACTGCCAGCACCTGTCTCGGCCGAGCCTTCCTTGGACGAGAAGTAAGTGCTCTTTTTATAGTGTCATTTCTATAGTGTCAAAAGGGAGGTATTATTGTTTTTTTCCTTTTCTGTATTGTTTACCAAAGAATGGAATGGGAGCAGGAGATAGGTGCTAATCTCAAGAGTGTTAGCTTTTAGTTCATGTTGAATGTATTACTTTTATTTAGTGCAGACATTTCAGGTGAAGTAAATTTTAAGATGTACAAGTAAATATTACAATTTTTTTTTTCTTAAAGTCAATCATATCTTTATGCACAGTATTATACAGTCATGTAGTATTATTATTATTATCAGTTTCTTTCTTCAGTAAACCTATCTTTAACCCACTCACGACGGGGGCATTCCAGCCTTGCATGTCACAATGCCGGGGCTTTCGAACGCTTAGGCCAAAATCAATTAAATGGCTGGCACCATATTGTGCCACCCGGCCACTGGGCTTTTGAATGACCGGTACAGTAGTGTACCACCCGTCCAGAGAGGGTTAAGCAAAGCATCATGCCTCAGCCCTCCGCCTTCCCTCCTCTCTTCTCTTCTTCTCTCCTTTTCTTCTCTCCTTTCCGAAAAGCCAATAAGGAATCTACATACACACTCACTCACTGACCCACTCCCCCCTCTTCCAGGCTGGCTGAGCTTAGGGAGCTGAACGACTCACTAGAACAGAAGGCACTCAAGGCACTCCAAGGCGCGGCATCTCCAGTGGCCTCGGGCATCGGCAGGAGGACAACCCTGGGTAGTTTCCCCCCTTCGCAACCTACCTTCGCCCCCCACACAGCCCCCCCTACCCCTACTGCCACCCGACATGCTGATTATACTCTCAGTAAGGACAGGATTATTGTTATTTTCATTTACATTCTCATTACTAGTGTCATTATCATCATTGTCATATCATTGTATTGTTATTATTATTATTGTTATTTTTATTATGACAATAATTATGTTTTTTTTATCATCGTCATTATCAATATTTTCAATGTCATTGTTTGTATTGTTGTTATTAGTAGTATTACAATTAGTAGAGCTATTATTGTTATTAATGTAGAGATAATCAAACATCCTTACTGGGAACTTCCAGAATATATGATTTGCATGGAGTGGTACCCATTTGTTTGTTATGATTGTCCTTTGCAGTTTAAATCAGTGCAAAGTATGATTATAGTGACTTTTTTATTTATCTTGTATTTTATCTCATCTTCTGTCATGGCTTTGTTTCTTCTATGCTAATGATTGCATTTTTGGTCCATGGAATTGGTGTAGGAGCTTACCAGATGGCAATTATGCAATTGATTTTAAACGGATGCAGCTTTGGTGAATTGGTATTCACTCTGGCTTAGTCTAACTGAACCTGGTTTAGTTTTCCTTTCTTTAGCTTTAAAAATGATCAGACTAGACTGTAGACTAGTTTAACCTAACATAGTCCACATGGTTGAATAAACAAACAGGTTACATGAGCAGCCGCTAGAACTTTTAGTTATTTCTTAATGAATAACCTTTGCTTGAGCCTAGTCTAACAGAATCTAGAATACAGTAATGGGAAACTAAGAGAATGCATTACAGTATTACAGTATCATTTATAAGGAATGCTTTCTTCCATATTATAGTATGAGATAATGATAACTGGCCTTCAATAATACGATTCAGCAAATCATTATAAAAGTAAGATATAGACAACATATAATTTTGATATGGAGATAACATGATGAAATTATTAAAAAAAATACTTATATATATATATATATATATATATATATATATATATATATGATAAATTAATGGTTGAAATAACAAAATCAAAACCAAGATGATAGTGTGCAATATCCACAACTCCATGGACCTTATCAACAGTGTGTTTTGTGAATATGCATTTGCATGTGTTAGAGCTGTTCCCAAGGTTGCATTATTATTATAGAATAGAGGAGTTTTCGTAGATGTAATAATGCAATCTTTATGCTTGGTTACTTTTTACTGGATGAAAGCTAGAAAGATTTAGTATGAATTAGTCACTTGTGTGTGATTGTGTAAATAGATATTTAGAGTTCCTTGTGTGTATAAATTGATTGATAGAAATAGATATATTTACATGTTTATATAAATTACATTGATTTATGAATAATGAGGAATGTTTGCTTGCATCTATGATTGATTGATAGTAAATGTAGATGCACACATTTACACACTTTGATTGATAGACAGGTATTGATATATCTGCATATCAGAATTGATTGACAAATAGATACTGTTGTCCATTTTAGTTTGCTTATGCTCAGGATAGCTTCTTTGCTTGAATTTCAAAAATATATAGTGATGATTTATTTATTCACAAGCACACACTGTATATTTGTCACCATTAGCCTCACACTTTTGAGCTTTGAAGGAGGTCAAGGAACACACATGTGCATTTTGTATACTCTGAATACTTGTTGACGCTTTCATTATATTCGTTATAGATGTTCGCCATTCTTCTACAGCTCGAGAGACACAGGGAACTTCATCCACCCTAATGGACTGGATATTAGGGAAAAGGTGAGTCCCTTTGTTTGTTGTTTGTTAATGTTTTTGTGTAATTGTTTGTTTTTTATTTGTTTCCATAACCCATTCACCCTGGGCGATTCCAGCTTTGTATGGTCGTAATGCTGGGGTTTTTGAACGCATAAGCCTAACGCCTCGAGATTCTCGGGCGCGCAAGTCGCGAGCCTGGTCTGCCCGCTCGCTCACCCAGAGCGCCAGCCTTGCCCAGATATCTCATCACAGGCATCTGACGCAAAAACCACAAAACGTGTCAGCACGTTATCCGGCATGAATGGGTTAAGAATAAGCCATTCATGCCGGGGCTTATATTCGTGTAATGCCGCTCCCACCAGCTAGAGAACAAGTGACTAAGTGACTAAGCGCGAGACCCAAGCTTTAACAGGATGATAATAGGAGGATTTTGTATTTGTTTACGTTATATACACAAGTGAATAAAAAATGTGTCTATGCAAATATACATATTTAAATACTTAAAGATGTAAAATGAATGATTTGAGGGAGATATCATTATGTGATAGGACATCATCCAGCGTGATTGAAAAACTCACAAGACTTGATATCACACAACCCTGCATGAATGGGTTAAGGAGGGGTGGTGAAGAAATGGTGAATGGAAGTTAACTGGTTTAACTTATTTGCCATTCTACGAAATGCACGTACATTTCATTGATATGTTCATTTTCAGACGGTACCATATGTAAACATCTTTGCTAGCAGCATTTAAAAATTCAGAAAATGAACTTTAACCCATTGCGGACGGTGTGCCTAACGGCCTAACTGGTTGTCAGGACGGGCGGTTTACAACACTAGCGGCACCGGCTAAAATTAGAAGGACGGGTAAAGAGTTTTCTCTGCCAACTGGGTAATGCAGATTAGCCCAAACAATATTTTTCTATAAATCAATCATAAAATGTGGATTTAGGCTGACTTTGGAACCCTGTAGCTCTGGAGGTAGCACCATTACAGCCATAATACTTCATGACTGTGTGCGCACTTCAACTATGATCAGATCCTAATATCGCATCATTTCTGCATTGACTCCCATCTTTTAGGCCTAATCAGTGCTGACATGTATGTCATTACACCCGTACACAATGGGTCAATAAATTTATCTGAAATTGGAAAGTTGAGGTTCTCTTCTCTATAAGCTGAGCTTCATCCTCTGCATCAAAAGTCATAATAAATCTTTTGGCAAGCATTTTGTACAAATGTCACCTGATATCAGAGGTTTCACCAACTATCCACCATCTTCTTTGTTGTTGATCTCATTTCAGTTCAGATTTATGAGCAAGAGAGACATTTATAACAGTATAGTCAAGACTAGGAGCCTGTCTGTAGACATGCAGATTCAAATTACTAGGATTTTAAACTCTGTCTCATATTCTTTGTTTAGGGAGGTCTAAAAAATCTTCCTAATTATTTCCCTTTGTTTCTTTTGTCAGGCTATCATGACTCAGCTACCACTGTATAGGTGCTCGCCCCCCCGCATTTTTAATGAGTGATATTCTGTCATAGAGTAACTGTGTGCATTTTGAAACTGAGGGAGACTTCAGTTTCCTTCAATAGTCAGTCAGCAATAGGGTATGAATGGTTGGTTCCAGTCAGTTTAGGTACCCATAATTCAACCTTCAAGAGTTCTCACTCATGCACAGTGTCATTGGGAACATGATATTGTGGAGAGGTCTTGGGATGACTTGCTTTACATTTTATTTGTCATTTATTTATGCTTTTACCATAGAAGAAAGATGTGTTTGGTTATATCAGTATTTACTTTTTTCTTTGCTGTTACTGAAAGTGAATGTATGTTTATTTACATTGAGGTTATATGCAAAATTGTGGACTTCTTCACAAATGTATTTTTGCCATTTGATTTTTATTAGTATTGCAGTTTTATCATAGCACAAAAGAACTAATTGTATGTCTTTGCACATCTATACTTGTATAATGATCTTCCAAGAAAAACACCTTTTTGTATTCTTGTTATTTGTAGGTACTTATAGATAAAAAGTGAGGTTATTTAGAAAATAATAGATTCATATATATATATATATATATATATATATATATATATATATATATATATGTATATATATGTATACTTATCACTCTTTCCCATATTTTTATTTGCCTTCCATTTTTATATTCTATTACTTTTTTCAGTGCATTACAGAAAGTTAATCTGTTTTCCCCCTTTCTTCCCCCTAGCACACCAAGAGTATTACACGTGTGATAAGGGACGCAATGGCATCATCATCTTTGGACGTTATCATGTGAGTTTGGAGTCACCACCCTCCTCCTTTCTCATCTTTCTTGCCCCACTCCCCTCCTTCCTTCCCACTCTTCTTCCTCTCTGCCTGTTTTAAACTCTATGTATGAGACTACTTCAAAACTTGTTCTGAATTAACAGTTGAGAAATATGAGAAGTGTCTGAGCTACAAACAAAAATCTAATTTCCAGAAATACTAATCATGAAATATTTTCCGAACTACTGAAGCTTATTGAATTCCCAATTGAGTATCTTTTCTTTTCCTGTTTCTTTAACAGGATCATCTGTAGGCACAAATTCTTCCATTTTGAATGGGGGCGCTTGCACGTGTGAGGAGAAGGCGGACGCACGTGCATTGGTCGTCAGCTCCCAACAAATATCGTCAGTCTCATTCGACTGATGTTTGGAAAGTTTTTTATTCTTCTTTTCTTTTCTTTTTTTTTTTTCTTTCTTTTTTTTCTTTTTTTTTCTTTCCCAAAAGTGCTATGTGATGACCCTTCAATCATTCCCCTGCTGCCAAGTTATGATAAATCCTGGAATTTTTTTCTTCTTATAATGGATTTTCATTTGGCCTTTTACACTTTCTTTCTTTCTCTCTCTTCTTCTTTCTTTCTCTTTCTCTTTCATTTTCTCTTTCTCTACCTTATAACCTCATTTCCTTCCTGTCTCTCTGTCACTTTTCTTTTCTTATTTCATTTCTAGTTTTATACAATATTTATTGTAGTGCTGTTGAACTTTTGAGGTCATTACATTTTACATAATCTATGTATTGTTCTGTTATTTTTGATGTTTCTCTTTATAAAAACTTTGAATAAATTTATATCCTTTGAATATGACCAGTTAAAATCAATTATAACAAAACCAATATTTAACAAAAGCACACAAAGATAAGATACAAGCCACATAGACTATTATATCCAACTTCTGAGGTGCTTAAGGCCTTGTTAGTACAGAATAAACCAGTGTGCAAATATTCATTTTTGTTTAAGTTTTATTTTAATTTTTATTCATTTTTATTTTTTCTATTTTTTCTATCATCCATGATTTATATATGAATAATAGTTTTTTGAAAAGGGATGCAGAGATAATTCATGAACTTACAGAAAAGGTAAATCTCCAGATTAATGCCCTGAATATGCAGTATATTGACATTGTCATCAAAATTGAGCATCTATTTACCAAGACTGCAACAAAATTTATTTTATCTGCAATAACAGTGTGTTCAGAATTTGTATTTTTTTATTTTTTCTCTCCCTCCCACCAATGTATTCCATCCTATTTAAAGAATCCACATAAAACACTTAAATCAACAAGTAGAATAACAGAAAATAAACAATGAACCTAAAAACAATAAACACTCCAATGTTAAGAGTCAGGTTTAGGGTCAGCTTCTCATAATTTCCATCCACTTTTTAATTATTACTATTAATTTTTTTTTTACGGTGTATGTATTTCCTTAGGTCACGGTGTGTAAGTGTTCCACAGAAATGTTAAGTAATTGTTTAAACAATTGTAGTATCTCATTTTCTTTATCTTTACAGTTGATTATTTCTCTATCTTCCTCCCCCTCTTTCACACTCTTTTTCTCAAAAGGCTTCGACATTTTCTCTGGTTTTTTTTCTCTCTTCTTTTTCCCTTTTCTTTATTCATTTATACAAAAACGGTATATGACACTGTCCTGTTGTTAGATGCTTAAGCTTGACCTGCATTTAGACCTGCATTAGAGTTAAGAACATTTTGAACACTTACATCCCAGCAGAGGTTTACGAGTGTGATATCGGAAATCTGTTAAACAGGTTGACAGGACGAGAGTGAATGCCCAGAGTGCCCAGTTGAGGGACGTGCTTGTTTATATTGAATAGTGTACAGTATGTGGAAAACAAGATATTTGTATTGTGAGATATTTAATAAATACAAGATTATATATTTGAAGAAAACATTTAGCTCTTTTTGGGCTTTGATGTTATTTATAATCCTTGTCTATTTTTTTTCCCCCTCCAAACCCCACAGTTTCTTTGTTTTGATCTCGTATTTTTGTTTCCCTGTCTTCTATTTATCCTTCAATGGATTATTGTTATCATTGTTACTAATTGGGAGATGTTAATAAATTTTTGGAGACTTTATAAAGGGAACTTTTGAAAACATGAAAATATAGCCAGTATTGTAAGGTTACTAATACAAATGTGAAGGGATTAGAGAAGGAAGAAATAATCCAGGGAAAAAGGAAAGATATTATGTTGGAGAAGAGTTTCTAAATAACATTTTCTGTAGACCCCGAGCACCATATTGGACTAGTGATTGTTGATAAAATTACTAAGAATGCCAGAATTTATTAAAATCAGGAAGACTTAGAGCAGAGGAAGAAAATAGTATTCCTTATAAATGAAAAAAGACAGAAGGAAAAATAGTTTTGGTGAAAAAAAATATATAAGGATGTGTACGCATTTAGAAGTTCACAAAATCAAACTAGTAGCTAATTTAAAGGTGTACTCAAACACACCATAATTATGAACAACTAATTTCAATTGGAGGAATATCATATGAATGCAGGATAGATAAATTTACCAATTTTAGAAAAAGAAAGTAGAATGAAATCCAAAACTAAAAAGGGGGGTGGGGAGTCTAAAAGAAATAATAGTTTATTATATAAAATTGCTAGGAATAACATCCAAATAAGTTTATTTCTTTCCAATTTAGTGATCATATTTATGCCAGATGATATATATAGTAAGAACAAATTT
>NW_028234443.1:13101563-13114063 GCF_977035675.1 Penaeus japonicus
TAAGGAACTTTGACCAGGAATCGTCATCAAACTCTTGGATTCTTGCGACGGTATTTATTTCTCTTATATTACCACAGATACTTTATTCAGTGATTGAAAAGCAAAGATAAGCAGAGGACAAATATGTCACAAAAGCATTTGAACACAATAGTGTGTGAGTGTGTGTGTGTGTGTGTGTGTGTGTGTGTGTGTGTGTGTGTGTGTGTGAGTGTGTGTGTGTGTGTGTGTGTGTGTGTGTGTGTGTGTGTGTGTGTGTGTGTGTGTGTGTGTGTGTGTGTGTGTGTGTGTGTGTGTGTGTGTGTGTGTGTGTGTGTGTGTGTGTGTGTGTGTGTGTGTGTGTGTGTGTGTGTGTGTGTGTGTGTGTGTGTGAGAGTAAGTATAATCAAGTAGGGGAAGAATAATGTGTGTTTGTGTCTCAGTCTATGCCTATTTGTTTGTACATCTGTAGGCATCTGTGTTTCTAAGTCTGTGCTCATCTGTGTGGTGTATGCATTTGAGTGTATGAGATCAAATTTCACATATTTGTCCCTAAAGTCACCCATAACATGACAAAACACCTATTATTCTCAATACAATAGAAAAAAAACTAAAACAAGAAGAAAAATCCTAAACAAGAAATTTTGGCAATCCAGAATCACAACTGAAATCTCACAAGCCAATACAAACAAACACCATTAATCCATGAACAATCCCTCATGACACAAACATATGCAGTAAGTTCTTTATCGAAGGTTTATTCATTGCACAATTACGCACAGACATTAACGTTCTTATTACCTGGGAAAAAACAACATCTTGCACCATAAACTTCACCAATATAAGCAACATGAATAGTAAATGCAAGAAGGAAGACTAAATTCCACAATAAAATAAGGAATAAGCAGCACACATACATCATGTGTATAGGAACAAATTAGAATATTCAATTCATACATTCTACACTAAAAAATGAAAAATGGAATGTGACTCAAGCAATTTTGGGAATTATGCCTAGTAATCTGGAAAAGTTCTGTTTTTTTCCCACTGAGAGAATGTAACAATCAAAAAATATACTTCCATATAACAAAATAAAGAAGCTACAAACTAACATGTGAACAACAACTGTAGCAACAGCTTCACTGTCGATCATTTTGTACTGTGACATATCCACCTTTAATAAGTCATACCAGATACACATTCTTGATAACTTTTACATTACATGGAAGGGATTGCTAATTACTTGATATTATGAATCAATTATCCATTAAACCACTTCTTTAGTTTGTTCTTTTTCTTTCATTTTTTCTTTTGATCTTGAATTATAAATTCTTAGTTGTTCTTCTTTTTATACATTTCAGATGGACAGAGAAGTGATAGAGATCAATGCACCTTTAAACATTTATCATGATTGCATATTACTTGTAATCTGATTGGAAGACCAGCAAAAGCCCTTTCTGTGATTGCTCATTTGTTTCATTAAGATTTTAAAACAATAATGATCTTTTTACTTGCTACCATTTCTGTATATTTTCTCTTATTTCATATCATGAGACCTTGATGCTGAAGTGCTTATGCAATTTTCAGATCATGAACTTACATGACTGTAAATTAGATAAAGAACTAAATAAACAAAATAATTGCAATTGATATTTGACAAAAATATTTTCATCATGGCAATCTTCTCTCATCATCTATAGACATAGAGAGCAACTGTAAATTATGCATAATTGTCCCAAAGAATTTTCTTGATGCATATTACCTATGACTGACTTTGAGTTTCCTATGTGAGAGGGTCCATTAAGAACGGAAGATTCCTCTTGATAAGGAACTGCAAGTTGATTTAGTTTCCTTACCATGTAATGAAGGAAGCCCCTCTAACCCCTAATCTTTGCATTTACTACCTTAATAAAAAGAGGAATCCTAAAAGTGAATGAGCTGCTATGATATTCTGATTCTATCACCTTAAAGTTATTGTTTAATTCCAAGTCTGACAATAAGCCTTGAAGGAAAAATGGCCATAATACACAGCATTATACAACAAGGGTATTCTTCAACTGATATCATTTTAAACTTTACATTTTATTTTTTATTCATTTAGGCTTTGCTTTCTACCTTCTAAGCTCTGTGCCAGATTGACTAAGATTCTAACATTATGCAGAATGAGTTGAGATATGTGTTGGTACAGGAGGATCAATGCAAACTAAATACTTTTTATGCAAGGAAGATGCATCACCAATCTCTCAGTGTCTTTACATGACTCTTGATCCAAATGTTTAAATATATCTTTATTCATCACATAAGTGGGAGTTTCTTCCATAAACCTGCTGAATCTTTGCACATGCAAATACATAAGCCTGTAGATCCGATACATACATCACCAATTCAACAAAGGAATGCACCATTCATAGCACATACCATTTCCTGAATCATACACAGTCGTCTTCAAACTATCAGACAACACCACAGCCAATTTCACCAGGATACAATGTTAAGTTCATCTCTGGCAGAACCTGAGTAGTCTTCAACTTCATTCTTGTCATCATTTTTTATGCAAACAAGCCAACAAAGAGAAATGCATAGAAACACTTGATTTTGCCCATATGGCCTAAAATTTTAACTTCAATGCATCTTCAGGACATACTATATATATCATAGTATGCTCTAAAGAAGCAAAGAAGCAATAATGCAAAAAGGTATTTGGCAAAATCATGCATTTCCACACTCCTCCCTTTGTTGTCCTGATAACTTTAGCTTTGATAAGGAGGAGATCGAAGACTGCACAGGTTTTGAAAGAAAAAACATTCACAGTAATTTCCCAGAGCGGGTGGCTAAATCTCCTATCAAGAATTAAACAATGAACCATAAGTTTTAGAAAGACTTTGAATGTTGAGATATGATAATCATAATTATAATAATAATGTTGATGATAATGATGTCAACTCCAAGATTATCATTATTTTCAGTAATAGTAAAATTATTACTATCACATTATCATTGTGATTTCTAATAATATTAACTAGTATCACAAACATTCCCATGTAGATATGCTGATAAGATAAGTGTTTTTGATTCTTTTATGTAATAGCCTTTTTAGTCATACAAAATAATATTTCTATAGAAGGAATATGCACATACAAAAAAAATACATACATACATACATACATACATACATACATAAATACATACATACATACATAAATTCATACATAAATACATACATAAATACATACATACACACGCACTCTGAAATGTGAATCCAGTCAGAAAGGCCCAGCGTTGTCTGGACCTAATAACTGAGGAATGCTGCAGAGTCGGGCTTAAGATCTCAGCAGCCAAATCGAAGGCAATGGCGCTAAAACATGATGTCTGTGATCAAAGACTGCGAGTCCAAGGTCTAGAGCTTGAGTGGGTACACGTCTACCAATACTTGGGGGTATGGATCGATAAGAACCTCACCTTCCGCTCCGAGATCAAACATCTCTTAGACCGGACCAAGGCAAGGCTCTCTGTCATGAGAGCTCTGTCTGGGCGGCGCTTAGGGGCTGGACACCGCGTACTAAGATCTTTTTACGTGCACGCTGTCCGTCCCATTGTGGACTACGCCTCCGTCGCCCTGATCACAGTAAAACCTGGACTCAGGAAAAGACTCGACATAATGCAAAACGAAGCCGCCAGGATTATTCTGGGTGCCCCTGGGTGGGCTAAGGTTACTAACCTCCTCCTGGAGGCCAAACTCTTTCCCCTGGACACCCGGATTGATCAGATGGCGGCCCAGTTCCTTGCAAATGTCCTACAGTCCCCACTGGACTCGCAGCTAAGACAGAGAGTGCAGCGTCGGCTTGCACAAAACCAAGAACTCTTTGCTAACAACACCTGGCTGTCTCAAACAACCAGAGTGCTGAAACGCTTTGAGCTCAAAGAGACACTACTGATTAAGGGCATGGACCATCCCCACCCTGACTATGTCTCAGCCCCGCCGTGGGCACGATCCTTGATAGAGTTCTCTGTCATGAGTCTATCAAGAAGAAAAACGCAGTACTCACCGCCTCTATTGAAGGCTGAGGCGGAGAGGAACATTACAGCAATCACGCCGCTGAATAGTAAAACCTACTTCACGGATGGTTCTGTAGACCCCACCACCCGCACTGCAGGCGCCGGTTTTGCAGCAAGGGGCATAGAGAAAGCTATGCGGGTATCAGACAATGCCTCCTCGCTCCAGGCAGAGGCAGTAGCTATTATGGGAGCCCTAGCCCATGCAGCCCAGACGGACGGGCATGTTGTTATACACACAGACTCTAGGGCCGCCATTGACAGCCTGCAACAAAGCACGCCCCTTGATAACGTTTACCTGGTAACCTCGATTCTCACCATTGCTCAGAGAATCCTGGATCAGGGAAGACGCATCATTATCAACTGGATCCCAAGCCATGTTGGTATTGAAGGGAATGACGTAGCTGACAGGTTAGCGGAGGAAGGCAGGAAGAAACCCTTGAGTGATCTTGTGGTGCATCCTAGCCGGGAACTGCTAAGGCGTAAAACGATGGTTGCAGGGCAGGTCGGTGCCCTGCAGCGACACAGAGAGGAAGCGAGAACCTCCCCCTCGGCCAGCTGGTACTCAAACGCCACAGGCTATGAGTCGCTGATACTCTCTCCCAGAATATCAAGGTGTGCTGAAGTCAGTCTGCACAGACTGAGAATAGGCTACCCTTGTGCGTGGCAAATCATCCCCACTATTGGGCAAGATGAGCGACGCTGTGAGTATTGTGGCGCGCCGGACGCCAAATTAGAGCACTACCTGATGGAATGCGAGCACACTCGCTTCCTCAGGCAGGGCCCAGAGACGACAGCCGCCGGGCTGGTTAGACGGCTATGCCTGTCACTAGCCCCCTGGCAACTGGAGCGCCTACAGGCAATCCGACCGCCACGGTAAAAGTTCAGTTATGATGATCAGATGAGTCAGCACTTATAGCCAATAGAGACCGGGCTACCCCATCCACACAACCCGGGCGAAGCGACGTCTTCGCAAAATCTCTCTGAACTGAGCTGAATTGAATTCAGCGATGATGATCAGATAAGATTAGATGAGTCAGCACTCATAGCTGGCAGAGGCCGGGCCGCCTTGAGCATATAGCCCGGGCGAAGCGACGTCTTCGCATATCTGTCTGAACTGAACTGAACACACGCACTCACATGCACTCAAGCACACTCACGCACACTCACACTCGCACACACTCGCATGCACTCCCACGTGCACACACATGTACATGCACTCACAAACGCAAGTGCGCTCATACACACACTCACACACACGTACACTCATATACATATTCACATACAGAAGTGCATTCACACACACGAGTACATGTACTCAAACATGCAAGTACATTGACGCACACTCGCACATTTGCTCACACACACACGTGCACATGTGCTCACACACATGTGCTCACACACACATGCACCCTCACACACACACACTTGCATTCTTGCACACACTCATGCACTCACACACATGCGTGCGCTCACACACACACATGCGTGCGGTCTCACACACACGTGCTCACACACACATTTGCTCATGCTCATACATACGCTCAGACACACATGTGCTCACACACACATTTGCTCACACTCATACATACGCTCACACACACGTGCTCACACACACATTTGCTCACACTCACACATACACTCACACACACACATGAATCCTTTACACATATACATACATGAATCCTTTACAGCATGAGGAGTTTATCACATGATAATTAACAAACAAATTAAAAACTTCATACAAAATATCTGTCTCCCATTTTCAATTATATTTAAGCAATCAAGTCATCAGAAGTGGATCTCAGGGTATCATAAAATATATATACATATATATTATAGATATATAAATGTTAAACAAACATCATTAATGATAACTAGTCATTTAAATCTGTCTTGATTATAGGCTGAGCTAATGATATACACCAGTTAAAACCAAACGGCATGCCATTACTTTCCTTTACTTGAAATAACCTTTTCCTGGAGTTTTTCACCTCACTTTTCTTTCTTACCTTTTTCCCTGTTTTTCACACTTCTTCCTTTCCTCTTTGATATGCATTCTTGTAAGATACAAAATACAAAACAAATAATTACAGCAAACTAAACACAAGACATATCATTCCCAAAAGCAAAAAATCACAGAGAGAATCCACTGCTAAAAACAGATTAGCAAAGAGAAAATGCTACAGTATAAAATTCCTCTATCCGTAAACAACAGAAATGAAATCTACCGAATGCCAGGATCACTTGCACTTCTGCTGTGGTTATGCTTTGCAATGAGGTACGCTTACATACCATCACCCTGCAGAACACATGTAATAAGCTATAAAGAGACCTGCATGAGAGGGAACAAAAAGAGCGATGTCTGCCAAAGCACACGCAAGCAAGGACGAGATTTGTGTTTATACTACCGAACAGCGTTAAAACCAGACCCTTAATGGTAGTGGAAACTTATGAAATATAGAAATATATTATGGCACTGGAAGCTATATATTAGATAGTCTGTATGACACTTTGCCTGTAGTCTTTACCTTAAATTCTCAGCAATCTTGAGGATTAAAGCAAGCTATCTAATAAGCTTGAATATTCCTAAGTGTGGAAGTAATAGCTAGCTCCTGAGATTATAATGATTAATGAACATGAGAACAAACAAGAAAAAATAAGTTAAAACAGAGAGCTTTGTTGTCTTATCCACCCTAAACTGAATCAAAGAAAAGGTATAGTTGCATAACCAATTGCACGTCTTGCAAAATGTCAAAGAAAGATATCAGAGAATCTATCAATATTTACCTGCTTGAATGTTAAGATTGCCACACTATATGGTAGAATACCTTAAGATAGCATTCATAAAAAAAAGTATCTTATTTCTCTCACATTTTTCTACCTTGGCTGGAAAAATCATAGATAGACTACCCTCTTTCTTTCCATCTTGGCTGCCACAAACACACTAAGAAATAAAACACAGTATCACTTGTATCTGGCACCCATCTTTTCACAAGTGTACATTGGTGACTACCATAGCAACCCTTGACAGAGTAAGTGGCCACATGAATCACTATGAAAAGATTTAAGATTAAACGTTATAGCAACAAAATATTCACTTCTTTTCTCACAAAAAAAGAGTATGATCATAATAACGCCCAATCACTGGGTATGATACATTAATTCTTTGGTCACCTTTGAAGTTTGTCTAAGATCACAAACTTCATCTTTGGTATGCCTCATATCTATCTTTTGAAACGTCATTATTAAATAGAACTTTTTCCATACCATGAAATAGCTACAAAAAGCATTGTCATCATGTTTGATCACAATATGCTATTAGAAAAGAAAATATTTTGGCAAAAAAACTTGTTGAAAATATATATGTGCTATAGAATCATATTCTTTTCTAATAATTAATTACATTCTTTAATAAAACCACACTCTCCCACATTCTTAAGCTCAATTAAAATACCAATATTTCATATTTCATACCAAAACTAGGTATAGTGAGACAATACTGGTATGGATACATAAAAACTGGCAACACAGAACATAAATAGCAAAACTGAAAAAAAAAAAAAAAATCACTGTGAATTCTTTTAAATAACACATATCTACAATATCAACAACAATATACATTCCCCACAGGTGAGAAAAAAAGCCACTTATGCAGGGCCTTTTTTCTCAGGCATTCTTAGGACCAGAGACCTATGTCCATTGATATTTTCCATCCATAAGTACCTGTAAATTCTCTTTAACAACTGTTTCTATTCAGCAAGCCAAACCATTTTCCTACATTGCATAATTCTATAAATCATCTTGAACAAGTCTCCCCCAGACTACCTTCCACCCATGTAGACACTGCACAAGAACCACATTGAACAGGAGCCCGGAATTAAGCAATGACCATTACTCTCTCATGAGGACTGATGCCTGGTGACTGTAGGAGATGCTGATGGTGCTCGGTCGTTGCTCCCAAGGCTCTCCGTCCAGCTGCATCGGGGCTGTTCCTTTGAGGCAGATCTATGGAAGGAAAATGGCGTATGTGAGATCCATTTTTTAATGGGGGGGAGACTGCTTCACTGTGGCATCTATTCCTTTTCTTCAATGTTGATATAGTAGATCTTATGCAAAAGTGTATGATTGGAGAGACATAAGATAAAGTTATAAACAAACAAACAAATACAAACAGATAAACACAGTCATACACACACACACACAAACACACACATCCACACGTACAGTGATGCACACACGCATATGCACACGCACACACACAAATAAAGATAGTAAAAAAATGCAAACCTTAACAGAGGAGCACTGGCCAAGTCTCATAGGTTCACTAAGTCCCACTTGCAGCTGCGCGATGTGGAATGACGAGACAAGACAAAACACCTCTAGATATCCATCACCAAAGTCCTGCTTGGGGGCATCAGTACCTCCTGCGGGAGAAGAGAAGAACCATTTGTGTAATAAATCATGTGAGAATTCTAGACTTCTGTGTATATGAGTATCTACTGACTAGGTGTATTATGTAGATAGTCTTTCATTTGTGCAATCTTCAAGAATTTACTCCCAATCCTAACACCAAGAGAAGAGTTTCAGCCTTTCTTGGAAGATATGTTTATAATGTTCTTACATACTCAGTTTCAGCAGATTATCATAAAATTCACAGGCTTTGTGTAAGAACTCAGTATATATGAATAAGCATATCATCAGGTCCTTGAAATGACTAATTAAAATAAAGTCTTAAAATTTCCAAGTATATATAACATGTATATAACTTATATACATATAACACTGTCTGCATAAGAACAAAACAAAAAAAATAGTCAACCTAAACCCATTGTCGGCAGGGGAGCTAACTGCCTATCAAGACAGGATATTCAGAGGGACAGGGAAAATGTTTTCTCCATGCTCCTGGCTATGCAGACTTGCCCAAGAGAATGTTCCCTTAAAACTGTTACAAAACAAGGGTTTAAGCTGAATTTGGAAATCTGTAGCTTTTGCGTCAAACGCCACGAGATATGAGGGCAAGGCTGTCGAGCTGGCAACAGTGAGCTTGTTCAACAATCTCGAGACATTAGGCTTATGCGTTCGAAAACCCCAGTATTGCGACCGTGCAAAGCCGGAACAGCCCTGGCGTGAATAGGTTAAGCTGAATTTGGAAATCTGTAGCTTTAAAACTAGTGCCATGATATCAGGAATGAAAAGGAATAATTTCACAGGAGAAAATTAATCACCTGACATTTCAATTACAAAATCTTCAAGAAGAACGTGTCAAAGTTTCAAAACATGTCCATAACTGATTCCTTTGATGTACCTGTTTCATGGATAACCAAGGGGAGTTTGAAAATGCTTGTGTTTAAACTTTTTTTTACACAGTGTTAGCCATGAATAATGCTATCAAAATCACAAGGATTTAGTGCTTGAACAGGTGACCTGATGATAAACAATCTCACTGCAAACAATTTGATACCATGATAGAGTGTATGCATCAAGCTTAACAGAAAACTATATGGTAAAATAAGACAGTTTGGCAGAAAAACCCATCATGCACAAAATATGTTTATTGAAAGTTGATATCTTTCAGTAAACCTATTTTGTGTAAAGTGAGTTTTTTCTGCTTTGGTATGAACATGATAGAGTGTTTTCTTACTCACAGCATTAGAAATAATTAATTTTGCCATCTCCAATTTTATTACAATAATCACTATAAACTCTGTTCAGACCCAACCTCTCTTAAAAAAAAACACTTTTCTATATCCATATCCAAATACTTATTTTAATAAAAATGGCATTCCTATACCAATAATAAAAAGATAAACAAATGAAAAAATCAGAATCTTGACAAATCTGTTCTTCAATATTTTTCATCACAATCGAGTTAGGTTTCATGTATTACCCTTGTGGTGTTATTGGACAATGTTGACCACTAATCAGTTGATTTTATACCTTTCTCCCTCCTGTTTTTTTATCTCTTTATTTCTTTTCTCTTACCTACTTTATCTACAACTACATATATTTTTCTCATTTCATAAAGATTCTTTCTTTATTTCATATTACTACCTTTACTGGTCAGTAGTTGACGACCCACTACTATGCCGTGACCCCTACTTTGATGAACCCTGACCTAAAGTCATCAACCACACCCACCATCCAAAATTCAATAAAAACACCATCCAATGTAACATCAATCCCCAATCACCACATCTATTGTTAATCACTCGAACCTGGGGATCATCAGAAACTCACCTGCACCGAGAGTCCATGGTCGAACACCAGCTCCCCAGCAGGCTATGTTGAGGACCACGATTGACTCAATGCTCGGAAGGTCAACTTTCTTGCCATCCATGTGTAGCTCAAGTTTCTGGTCAAGGTTTTTGCACTCATGTTCGAGCACATCCTTGGTGCCGAAGGTGAAGTAGATCATCTGGAATGAATAAAGAAAAGAAAAATGGGTGAGATAAAGGAGACAAACCAAATAAAAGAAATTAATTATTTTCCAAAATGTAATCAAAAGAAAAAAGAAAGTTTGTTTCTAAAACTCTTAGTTGATAATCTAAAAATATCATATGTAGATTAAATAATAAGTACAACTTCCAATTGATCAAAAAGTATATACATCATACTACAAAATTAAATAAAAAGTAGATTAATAATGAAAATAATATCAAAACTTAAGATTATCCAATACAATACCTTATTTATAGTGCGGCTGTTGAAAATATAAAATCGTGATTCTCTGGCCCTATGGAAGTTGAGAGTAACAAGGGCATCCACTCCAATGCTGAGGTAGTTGTTCATAAACATCTCTCGGACTGGCAATCGGATCCCTGTCAATTTGGGAGGCAGTAAGGGAATGCAATAATAATGATATAAATAGAAAAATTATGGTGATGATGATAATGTTTAGGGTAATCCAAAGAGAGTTGGTAAAGTCATATGAAAATAAATAATGATAGACATTAATAGAAGACAATTCTAACAATAATTATATAACTACTGGCAAAATATAATAGAAGGCTTACCATAACTACCCTATCACAGGTGCCAAACCTTCCATTGTTTCACCAGTTTTAATTTTACATGGGACAAAAACAGATACAGAATGTGTCTTATACTTTACATGGAGAAAACAACAATACTATGAGTAGACGTGAGCTTCTTTCTCCTCCTCTGCTCACACTATATGATACCCAGGACTCCACAGCCTACTCACCCAAGCTCCTATTTGGCGCTACCTGGACTCTCCACCTGTCCAGCTTGGTCTCCTGGGCCAGGAACAGGTCCCGCAAGTACTCCTCCACATCAACGTCCCCAGAATAACCCTCGCCGAAGCCTAGCACTCGAGAGAGATCGTTACCTGTCCCAAGAGGTAGTATACCTACCACAGGTTCTGTCTGCAAGTGAAATTCAGCCTTACTTTGCAAATATCATTGGCAAGATGTGTTTAGGGGTGAGGGATGATAAAAGCTTTACGCAGAATGTAAGAACATCACACACAGAGTTCACCATGGTATCAATTCATGTCTTTTGAAATATCTGTATATCATTCCACTGTGTTGAAAAGCTAAGGCACTTTTAATGCTGAATCATGCTAAGCATGCATCAAAGGTTGGTAAAGCAAATACAAAACTCCTCAGTTAGAAAAAAAAGGAAAAAGGGAATAAAATCCACACTAATATGGAAAAGGAAAACAAGTAATTTCCATCTAGTGAAAAAAAAGCAAACTAGGATAGGAAAAAAACTAATAAAAAAATATAATGAAAGCATTCTCACCTCAAATTTCATTTTGTGAATGGCATTCAAGACCCAGCAGACAGTGCCGTCTCCACCAGCCACAATGAATCTGCACCTGACACCTGACGGCACCAAATGACACCATTCCAAGGCTTCTTCTGGTGGTCGCTCAGCAAGGTCCAGTACTTGTGCTGGATTGAGGTATCTCCGGAATGATGACAAAATCTTGGCACATTCGTTGCTGCCAGATTTCTGATTGCCTTAAAAGAGATATAAGCAAGAAGTGACTTTCTGAGAGTTACAGTTCTTCAACATACATATACATATATTGTTGTTTTTTTTTGGCCCATCCTTCTGTAGCTCTGTCTTTGTACCTCTATAACTGCATGTGTCCTTGAATATTTTTGTGCCTGCATATTTCTGTATCTGTATCTGTATCTGTATCTGTATCTGTATCTGTATCTGTATCTGTATCTGTGTCTGTGTCTGTGTCTGTGTCTGTGTCTGTGTCTGTGTCTGTGTCTGTGCTTGCCAATTTCTGTATCTGTATCTGCGTCTGCGTCTGCGTTTGCATCTCAATATTCTCTTCAACTCACCAATTACAATAACTGGACACCAATTGTTGATCCTCGGATGGAGGACTTCCTTAATCAGAAGGTGTTTCCTCATCCTCAGGGATTGCAAGCGGATGCAGTTTGGTGGGACAATGCAGGTGTTTAATTTCCCCAAGTCACACACCTGAA
>NW_028234443.1:13124063-13126563 GCF_977035675.1 Penaeus japonicus
TTTTGAGTGTACCCTTACAAGGATCTTGATCCTCACCTAGTTTGTGCTGCTGCCAACATCTCCTAGCCAGCTAGTTGTACTGAGTCTTTGCTTTTGGTAGCAGAGCCAGCATCTAGTCTATACCAGTGCAAACTTTTACTGGCCATTTAGATGAGTGTGCTCCTACATGGTAGCTTGGCCCTTGATTGTTCTATGCCATGCCTGCCCATGCCTATGCAACCCTCTCCAGGCCAATTAGTTATGCAAAGCCTCTCCTCAGCCATCTGGTTATACTTCAGATATTTTTCTCCTCTGTCTCCTGCTCTGTTTCTACAGGCTAAAGCATTTTGTAGTGTGGAACCATTACTGCCCCTACTTTCCTTCGCTAAGTGGGTGGTTGATCTAGCTAGGGCTAGCCACTGGCGGGGAGCCTCTCACTCTCGTTCTATTCTTGAAGCCAGGGGTGCTCATAGCTGGTGCCTACTCTTAACTTAGGCTAAGGGCTTCATTGCACATTATATACATTTCCTCTCAGAAGCCTCTCTCCCTCACATTATTTGCTGTAGAATTACAGGTCACCTTGCCTAGGATGGAGACTGAATGGTGCACTACCTTCCCTCAGTCTTTGAGTCTGGCAATAGCACTTTGTAAATATGCTGCTGAAGACTCGGATTTTTTGAGTGACATAGTTTCTGCATTGAGTGACAAAGCCCAACACTTTTACATACAGCCCATGGAACTTTTTAGGTACATCATCTTATGTGTATTTATGGTATTTGTCTAGCCCTTTTTTTGTCTTACTGTTATATGTATGTATATGTATGTATGTATGTATGTATATACATATATATTCATAAATATATCTTTTTTGTGCGTGAGTTGTACGCGCGCGCGCGTATGTGTGTGTATGGCTGTCGACAGATAGATGATATGTCATTCTGTCTATATATTCATTCATCAATAGGTAAATAGATAGATAGATTTATCTATTTATTCAATTATACATATGCGCACATCCATACGCGCAAACACACACGCGCGCATACACACACACACAATAGTACACACACACTCACGCACGCACACACATACACACACACACACACATACAAATACATACGCACACACACACAAATATACACAAACATACACAAACATAAACACATACCTACACACGCATACACACACACACACTCCTATCTTTTTCTTATCTTTCCCTCAAATTTGCTTCTCTTCCGTCTCTCCTTCTGCTTCCTTTCTTTCTCCTCCTCCATTTATCGCTACTGTCTCTCTTCTTCCTCACATTTAATCCTCTCATCTAGGCGCTTCGCTCTCCCGCCTCATCTGTGACGCCCATCGCTGCGAAGTTGATGCTTTTGTTCAGAAAGCGGTGCGGGCGTGGGCTATTAGCTTCTATCTATTAGAGGAATATAAGATATCTTACTTAATACTCAAGTATCAAGAGAAAGAAGCAAAACTATGCAATGCATGGGCATTATGTCATATATGAAATAAATTAAAATAAAAAAAAACTAGAACTTTCTTTAGAAATGTGCCGCGGCGCCATTTTGTCGAACAAAATCTCTGCTAATAAAAATAATGAAAAGTTAAATCTAATAAATCACAGACAATCAACATTATCATCATATTATCATTATTATTATTATTATTATTATCATTACTATTATCATTATTGTTATTATCATCATTATTACCATTATTATTATTATTATTATCATTATCATTATTATTATCATTATTATCATCATTATTGTTATTATTATCATTATTATTATTATTATTACTATTATTGTCATTATCATCATTATTGTTATCATTATTATCATCATTATTATCAACATTATTATCTACGGATAATAATGATAACACGGGAATAGGAGGAAAGGGATTGGAGAGATGAGAAATGAAACCGAAATAATGCGGGATAACGAGAGAGAAAGACAGGAAAGCGAGAGGATAAGAGAAAATGCGAGAGAATGAGAGAAAATGAGAGATGAAGATAAACGAGTGAAAGCGATGGTAAGATCATGCGAGAACACGAGAAGAAATGCGCCATAATGAGAGAAAATTAAGAAAATTGAGAGAATAAATGAGGGGGTGATAATCATGGGCGAGAATTAAATAGAAAAGAATCAAACAAAATAAGAGAAAACAAGATATGAGAAAACAGAAGAGAATGAAAAAGTAAGGGGAAGAGTGAGAGAAAATATGAGAATGCAAGGAACCAGAGGAAACCAGAGAGGGGGGGGGGATCTAGAGAATGAAAGAGAATGAGAGAGGGCAATAAATTGCGAATAGGATAAAGTGACAGAAAATGATAATTGAGAGCGAACGAAAAAGTCTGTGAGAATTAGATACAGAAACACAGATAGAGAGAGATGAAGAGAGCGAGAGTGAGAGCGAGAGCGAGAGAGAGAGAGAGAGAGAGAGAGAGAGAGAGAGAGAGAGAGAGAAAGAAAGATTCTAAAGCGAGAGAAACAAAACAAAATGGCGCAGCGAC
>NW_028234443.1:13176563-13181563 GCF_977035675.1 Penaeus japonicus
GATATATATATAAATATATAGATGTGAGATATAATAGATATATAATTATATAAGACATATCTTATAAATTTCCTATCTGCGAATATATATATATTCCTTCTTATATATATATATAGGATACTATATAAATATATATATATTATAGTATAATATATAGATATGGATATGCATTGATATATATGCATATAGTTAAATATATATTTATATATATACATATACATATTTCATAGCGACAAATGTAAAAGAAAGGTATGAATGAGACTGAATATCTAAACACGCAAGAGATGTATTTGACGCGTTTCGACGGAGGTCTTTCTCAAAAATACATGTATTTTTGAGAAAATACATGGTGAATCACTGCACTTGATTGAGTGTCAGCGTGAATAAGTAGGAGTACAAGTAATCCTCCATTATTGCAACTAATCCTTCCTCATTACAAATAATCCCTCCAACATGCACCCCTACCCCCCTTAACCCCCCAATCCTAAAATAAAAAAAAAATAAAAAAAAAAAAAAATAAAAAAAAAAAAATCCAGAGCAAAACAGCAACAAACAGATAGCTCAGGATCATCATCATTCTTACCAGTCCCCTACTCTACGCCCCTCCCCCTCCCTCCGACCCCACCCCCACCCCAACACGCCAAAGCCACGACTGCGACAAGCCCAGTAACCCAGTGAAGCCATGTGAAGCACAGGTGATACCCAGGTGAGAGCGGCAGGTACGCAAGCCTTCTTAATTCGGCCGCTTATCGTCTAAGCTCACACCAAACCAGCTCTATCGCCTAGACACAGCACGAACGACCGCCTCTTACGGCGCCCACCTCACGCCCCGCCTGCTGTCTCCGCTTTTTCCCCTTCTCCCAAACTAACAACAAAATATCAGAAAATAAATATGCCACATCTAAACATATCATAATACGAAAAGCAAAACAGGCGTTGGGAAGATGGTGAATCACCCAACATTAAATAAATATCAAGAAAAAAAAAAAAAAAATCAAATGATATCAACGAAGGCATCTAAGCCTCGCCCCTTGCACGCCAACAACACGGCTTTATCTTACGCATCAGCTAGACAGCTCCGAAGATATCCGCATAACCGCCACACATCAAAGTTTAATAATCAAACACAACCTCATTATCATCAGCGCATCGCATCACGCCCCCCCTCCCCCCTACCACCACAAACTCTTCCCCCCCCCCCGCCCCCCCCCCCCAACCCTCTCTCCTCCACGATTCCCTCGCCGTCATCCTGCACATTCATTAACTATCCCGTCCTCTACAACGACTCCTTTTGATTAACAACAACCGATAAAAAAAAAAAGTAACAGGAATAAACAAAAGATTCCAACCCCGTTCCTTACACACACGCGCACACGCTCTGGATTCTTCACACGTTTTCCTGTATGAGGGTCTATTATACGAGCAATGGCGTATTCCTCATACGGGTACAATGCAAACCAGGGACAAAAGGGGAAACTCTTCCGATCTTCCCCCTATAGGAAAACCAGTCTTTGCAAGCGGGTTATGAAAGCCACAACCAACCACCAGAGAGCATAACAGCACCACCCAAGATCTGGCTTCACAGCACACCATGACACCACATACTCCACACTGCCACACACACACACAAACACACACACATACACAAACACACACATACACACACACACTCACTCACTCACACGCACACGCACACGCACACGCACACGCACACTCACACGCACACTGACACCCCCCCGATCGGCGGATTCCAAATGTATGTATATATATATGTATATATATATATGTATATATGTGTATGTATATATATATATATATATGTATGTATGTGTATGTATATATATATATATATATATGTATGTATGTATCTATATTATATGCGTATATATATATCATATATAGTCTACTTATAGCGTTATATATATATATATTATATATATATATATTACATAATATAGATATATATCATAATACAAATAATAATACATACATATATTGAATACATATATATTCATTTACCTAATATATATATATATGCTATATATCGGTAGTATGTATACTGAATATACTAGTCATACTAGATGAGAATCTAATATCCCTAGAATGTATTGTATAGTATATAAATTAATTAACTGGATAGTTCTTATATATATTCTATTGATAATATGTACATGTATATATATATAATTATATATATATTGTCTATACTGTATATATATATATTATATTATGTATATAATTATTAGATAAATTGATATATCATATATATATATATATAATGTATATATGTTATATATGTATGTATAATGATAATGATGACTAAATATTACAATAACAATAATCTGGTAGTAAATCTTAGTATAATGATATTTAATAATTCTGATCTATTGTACTAACTGTATCAGGTCAAGTACAATAAACATACATACTAATTATAAATAAATATATTGATAACATATTATCATAATTCATTAGTATTCTGTATTGAATATCATATATATGTATGTATATGTATATATATGTATATATTATACATATTATACAAATTATTTTTTTCAATCAGCTTAGTTATATATCATTTCCACTTTTATGCAGGACGTATGTATTCTTATTATAGTGTTAATAAGTTATGCATATTAATTATGGTTATTATTGTTTATATATATATAATATATATATATATATTAGTTGTTATATATATAGTTATTTTTTTAATAATATGTGTGTGGTGGTTGTGTTATATATATATAATATATATGTATATGTACGTATAATATATATATATATATATATATATATATATATATATATACGATTATATATAGATTTTATAAATTAATATTATAATAGTATTAATTATATTATAAGTATTTTGATTTGATATTGTATTTGATTGATATATATATATTTATAACATATACGATTTCTATTTTGTTGTATATGTATTCGTTCTATATATATATTATATCTATATATAATATATATGTTATAATATATAGAATATTGATATTATATTATAAATTATTATATTGATAATTATGTTCTATACTATTTCTAATAAAAACTGGTCATCAGGTGTGTTCATTTTTGGGATGTGTAATATGAAAACGGATAAACAATAGAACACTGCGAATCTCTTACTAATCTGTCGTTGCCCATGGAAAACCATTAAGCGACTCTTGGCGAACTGTATCTGCGCGGATTTTTTTTTTTATTGGGTGCCCTGCGTTGTACAATTGCGGGCTCAGGTGGCGGTCCGACGAGTCACGGGTGCTCAGTCACTTGACGACTACTTGTGGGCATACCTCGCAAGGAAACATCTTCAGGATAAGTCTAAATCTTGTTGCGAAACGCGTACGTAGCGACTTTTCTCTTTTGAGATATACCCGGTGTATTACGAGAATCGATTTTTTACGTCTTGTTTTGGGACTCAATTGCATTTGAGCTGACTGGACGAATCTCGCTGCATCTATTTTTTTGATCATCCCTCCGTCAGTCCGCGTTAAGGGTCCTCAATAAATGTCTTCACAGCTCGTATATAGTCTACCAGATTAAGAGTTAGGATTTTATACTTAATCAAAACAACAACTATGCAAAACAGTGAGTAATTCTTGCTCGCAATAGTTCAGATATTGATAATAGAAACTATTAGAATTTTAGCCGTTTTTAGTCTGAGTGAATTCGCAGTGGTCGGATGTGCGTAGTGATACTAAAAACTTATTAGATAAAAATCTACTTAAATATAAATACACTCGTACATATATTGTTCCGTAACATAATAGCAAATATTTAGTTGCAGTTCAATAAACCTAAAGTCTTTGTTACTTTTCCCTCTGTGCTCTTAAAGTACCCTAATTGAAATAGTAAATTTAATTTGAGAGAAAATCTTGAATAAATAATATGTCTTTTATTTAATGGAATTATGTCTAATTCTGATTGAGAGTTTAAATTCATTGACGAATTTAACTAACTTTATAAATATGGTCTGAATATAATCTCTAATAATATTGAGTTCATGATCTTATCTAAGAATGAGAAAATTTAATAACGTCGGGAACTACAAATACTAGTTGTATGAAAGATGAAACTCTCACGTATATATGTATTTACGTAACAATTTTCTAAGAATTAACTAAACCTTTCAGATATGAATATTACCTGTATTGCTTTACACTAATCTTTGATATAGAACTTTGACAATACATTAAATATATTATATATCATGTTATTATTTCTGTACGTTATAATATAATGTTCATGTGATTATATATGAATTAATTAATCAATAATTATATATATATATACTTATATCCTATATATATTATATCGGTTTTAAGGAGGATTAATATATCTTATTATATACTAAGTATATATATATGTATTGGTATCTAAGAGAATAAGGAGACTATGATAATCTAACAATAACAATAGCGTGAGTTGTACTATGAATAATGATAATAACTCGAATCTTCTACTCTCTTTAGTTTTATGAGTATTATATTACTATTATCTTATGTACAGTTGTATGTTATATGTGGTGCACATGTAAGATATATCGATACCTATTATGAATGTAATTGGAGATGTATATATATTTTTAATAGTTATCTTTTATTCTTTTTATTTTAATTTTACAATATATCTCGACTAAAACAATGACCTAATAGAAGTTGGTATCTGGTCTTATCTGATAACTGACTGTCTCATTTTCGGGGGTGTGGTGGGGGGGGGGGGGGGTGTGGCGCTTACCGAAGCAATCCCTATTTATGGCAATACAGTCCGTTTTATGATCACATATAAGCAAACAGCCTAGTTCGCTTTTCTTCTGCGGTTCCTGAGATGAAACCCGTTCCTGTGTGGCGGTCCATTGTCAAGCGGCGGGCCGCTTAAGTAGGCGTCTGTCGGGTGAGGTGCTGGAGGCTGTGTCCGTTGGGGAGTCCTCGTCTTTTGCCCTCGATGACTGCTAGGCGAAGTAGGGTGAAATAGGACATCGAGACAGC
>NW_028234443.1:13204063-13214063 GCF_977035675.1 Penaeus japonicus
TTTCCTCTTCTCCGGTAATCCCTTCCCTCCCTCCCAGCCGCTTCCCCCCCTTCTCCCCCCTCCCCCTCCCCACGGACATCAAATATGAGTCTCGTAGAACAGGTAAGGAGGTTCAGTCTTGCTCCGGCAGCGAGTGAGAGAACACCTACGTTCTGTCATTGGGTCTTCAAGGACTGAGGTAAGCCGTCTGGTCTTTTCACTTCTGTTTTTTTGTTTTTCTGTTTTCATTTCCTTTCTCTTTTCAAATATATCGTTTTCTTTATATAATTTATTGAAGGAAATGCCAAATTTTAAAAAAGTTATGATCATCGGACCAAAAAAAAGGAGTTTTATTACTCGTCAGCGACGAAACGTGTCTGCAAATTAGAAAAGGAGCAAGAAAACGCATAAAAAACAGTCAACAATCTTGGATCACCATAAACATACACAACACATAATAAATACGCAATAGACTGAAAATATAATTGACATTAATGTGCTCATCAAGAAACATATATGATAGTCGTGATTGGCGTGTTCCTGCGGTCGAATTAAAACCATTTGCGAAGACGACCAAGGACACCTGGGATGCATATTGCTTTTGCCGCTTGCAAGAGCTAGTGACGCATCATGATATGGATGGACTGGCGAATAATCTTAGTGGTTTTACTTTTTTTTTCATTATCTATCTCTCTTTCGCAATATGTACATATATATAGATAGATAGATATATAGATAGATCGATCGACAGATAGATAGATAGATTGATTGATTGATAGATAGATAGATAGATAGATCGATAGATAGATTGATAGATAGATAGATAGATAGATAGATATATAGATAGATTGGTAGATAGATTGATAGATACATACATACATGGATATCATTCCCCCTCTCTCTCTTTCCCTTAGCATATTTTTTGTTAATCTTTTTTATTCTTTTTCTTTCCACCCCCATCACTCTTTCTTTCTCTCGGTTTTTGCTTATTAGTTTCTTTTTACAACAATGGTTTCATACAAACGAAATTGAATTTGAGGTTAATGGGAAGTTGCTTTATAAGCCTCAATGTCGAATTCATTATAGTCATTGGCTCATTTCTTTGTATGTATTGAAGTCTCCAGGCTCTCTCTCTCTCTCTCTCTCTCTCTCTCTCTCTCTCTCTCTCTCTCTCTCTCTCTCTCTCTCTCTCTCTCTCTCTTTCTCTCTCTCTCTTTCTCTCTCTCTCTCTCTCTTCTCCTCTCTCTCATCTAAGGTCCTCTCTCGGTCAAAATTCTTCTCTCTCTATATAAAGTATCGGGGCAAAATTTGAAGTATGTAATATATATATATATATATATATATATATATATATATATAATAATATGTATATATATATATATATATGTGTGTGTGTGTTTGTGTTGTGTTTGTTATATTGTTTGTGTTTGTTTCTTGTGGGTGGTGTGTGTGTGTGTGTGTGTGTGTGTTATATATATATATATATATATATATTATATATATATATATATATATATATATATACAGAGAGAGAGAGAGAGAGAGAGAGAGAGAGAGAGAGAGAGAGAGAGAGAGAGAGAGAGAGAGAGAGAGAGAGAGAGAGAGAACCTGGAGACTTCAATACATACAAAGAAATGAGCCAATGACTATAATGAATTCGACATTGAGGCTTATAAAGCAACTTCCCATTAACCTCAAATCCAATTTCGTGACTACATGAGAGAAAAATGAAAATATCTATATTTTCGGGGAAAATCAGGAGTATAAGAGAAAGAAAGAGAGACAAAAAAACATGGCTATTTTTATCCCTGCTTTCCATATCTCCCGTCTGAATAACAGTAAATAATTCGCTTCGCTTCACACCCACCCCTACCCCCACCCCAACCCCAATTTATTGCATGATCATCAGAGTCATGGACAAAGCGAGAGGAAGATTAGTCACAGTGAAAACCCCGGATGTTGAATGGCTGATCTCAAAGGACCCTTTTCTCTCTCTCTCTCTCTCTCTCTCTCTCTCTCTCTCTTTTTCTCTCTATGATTTCGGTGATCCTCTATGGAAGGCCGTGAATACCCATTGAATTCTGTTTCATAATGTCATTTTCTCTGGCGGTCAGACTCGTGATGTGGTGAATAATGAGTGACATTATGATGAGTAAGGAGTGACATTAAAACTTGTAGTTCGGGAGGAAGGAGTCATGTGGGTGTTTCACAATCTAGGTAAGGTTTGGTTAGCATAGGTTAGGTTGGGTCAGGTTTGGCTACGTTGTGTCAGGGTGGGTTAGGTCGTGTTAGGATAGGTTGGGTTGTGTTAGGATAGGATAGGTTGTGTTAGGTTTGGCTAGGTTATATCCGGATAGGTTGGGTTAGGTTCCGGTAGGCTGGGATAGGTTAGGGTAGGTTAGCTTGTGTTAGGATAGGTTAGCTTGTGTTAGGATAGGTTAGCTTGTGTTAGGATAGGTTAGCTTGTGTTAGGATAGGTTAGCTTGTGTTAGGATAGGTTAGCTTGTGTTAGGATAGGTTAGCTTGTGTTAGGATAGGTTAGCTTGTGTTAGGATAGGTTAGCTTGTGTTAGGATAGGTTAGCTTGTGTTAGGATAGGTTAGCTTGTGTTAGGATAGGTTAGCTTGTGTTAGGATAGGTTAGCTTGTGTTAGGATAGGTTAGCTTGTGTTAGGATAGGTTAGCTTGTGTTAGGATAGGTTAGCTTGTGTTAGGATAGGTTAGCTTGTGTTAGGATAGGTTAGCTTGTGTTAGGATAGGTTAGCTTGTGTTAGGATAGGTTAGCTTGTGTTAGGATAGGTTAGCTTGTGTTAGGATAGGTTAGCTTGTGTTAGGATAGGTTAGCTTGTGTTAGGATAGGTTAGCTTGTGTTAGGATAGGTTAGCTTGTGTTAGGATAGGTTAGCTTGTGTTAGGATAGGTTAGCTTGTGTTAGGATAGGTTAGCTTGTGTTAGGATAGGTTAGCTTGTGTTAGGATAGGTTAGCTTGTGTTAGGATAGGTTAGCTTGTGTTAGGATAGGTTAGCTTGTGTTAGGATAGGTTAGCTTGTGTTAGGATAGGTTAGCTTGTGTTAGGATAGGTTAGCTTGTGTTAGGATAGGTTAGCTTGTGTTAGGATAGGTTAGCTTGTGTTAGGATAGGTTAGCTTGTGTTAGGATAGGTTAGCTTGTGTTAGGATAGGTTAGCTTGTGTTAGGATAGGTTAGCTTGTGTTAGGATAGGTTAGCTTGTGTTAGGATAGGTTAGCTTGTGTTAGGATAGGTTAGCTTGTGTTAGGATAGGTTAGCTTGTGTTAGGATAGGTTAGCTTGTGTTAGGATAGGTTAGCTTGTGTTAGGATAGGTTAGCTTGTGTTAGGATAGGTTAGCTTGTGTTAGGATAGGTTAGCTTGTGTTAGGATAGGTTAGCTTGTGTTAGGATAGGTTAGCTTGTGTTAGGATAGGTTAGCTTGTGTTAGGATAGGTTAGCTTGTGTTAGGATAGGTTAGCTTGTGTTAGGATAGGTTAGCTTGTGTTAGGATAGGTTAGCTTGTGTTAGGATAGGTTAGCTTGTGTTAGGATAGGTTAGCTTGTGTTAGGATAGGTTAGCTTGTGTTAGGATAGGTTAGCTTGTGTTAGGATAGGTTAGCTTGTGTTAGGATAGGTTAGCTTGTGTTAGGATAGGTTAGCTTGTGTTAGGATAGGTTAGCTTGTGTTAGGATAGGTTAGCTTGTGTTAGGATAGGTTAGCTTGTGTTAGGATAGGTTAGCTTGTGTTAGGATAGGTTAGCTTGTGTTAGGATAGGTTAGCTTGTGTTAGGATAGGTTAGCTTGTGTTAGGATAGGTTAGCTTGTGTTAGGATAGGTTAGCTTGTGTTAGGATAGGTTAGCTTGTGTTAGGATAGGTTAGCTTGTGTTAGGATAGGTTAGCTTGTGTTAGGATAGGTTAGCTTGTGTTAGGATAGGTTAGCTTGTGTTAGGATAGGTTAGCTTGTGTTAGGATAGGTTAGCTTGTGTTAGGATAGGTTAGCTTGTGTTAGGATAGGTTAGCTTGTGTTAGGATAGGTTAGCTTGTGTTAGGATAGGTTAGCTTGTGTTAGGATAGGTTAGCTTGTGTTAGGATAGGTTAGCTTGTGTTAGGATAGGTTAGCTTGTGTTAGGATAGGTTAGCTTGTGTTAGGATAGGTTAGCTTGTGTTAGGATAGGTTAGCTTGTGTTAGGATAGGTTAGCTTGTGTTAGGATAGGTTAGCTTGTGTTAGGATAGGTTAGCTTGTGTTAGGATAGGTTAGCTTGTGTTAGGATAGGTTAGCTTGTGTTAGGATAGGTTAGCTTGTGTTAGGATAGGTTAGCTTGTGTTAGGATAGGTTAGCTTGTGTTAGGATAGGTTAGCTTGTGTTAGGATAGGTTAGCTTGTGTTAGGATAGGTTAGCTTGTGTTAGGATAGGTTAGCTTGTGTTAGGATAGGTTAGCTTGTGTTAGGATAGGTTAGCTTGTGTTAGGATAGGTTAGCTTGTGTTAGGATAGGTTAGCTTGTGTTAGGATAGGTTAGCTTGTGTTAGGATAGGTTAGCTTGTGTTAGGATAGGTTAGCTTGTGTTAGGATAGGTTAGCTTGTGTTAGGATAGGTTAGCTTGTGTTAGGATAGGTTAGCTTGTGTTAGGATAGGTTAGCTTGTGTTAGGATAGGTTAGCTTGTGTTAGGATAGGTTAGCTTGTGTTAGGATAGGTTAGCTTGTGTTAGGATAGGTTAGCTTGTGTTAGGATAGGTTAGCTTGTGTTAGGATAGGTTAGCTTGTGTTAGGATAGGTTAGCTTGTGTTAGGATAGGTTAGCTTGTGTTAGGATAGGTTAGCTTGTGTTAGGATAGGTTAGCTTGTGTTAGGATAGGTTAGCTTGTGTTAGGATAGGTTAGCTTGTGTTAGGATAGGTTAGCTTGTGTTAGGATAGGTTAGCTTGTGTTAGGATAGGTTAGCTTGTGTTAGGATAGGTTAGCTTGTGTTAGGATAGGTTAGCTTGTGTTAGGATAGGTTAGCTTGTGTTAGGATAGGTTAGCTTGTGTTAGGATAGGTTAGCTTGTGTTAGGATAGGTTAGCTTGTGTTAGGATAGGTTAGCTTGTGTTAGGATAGGTTAGCTTGTGTTAGGATAGGTTAGCTTGTGTTAGGATAGGTTAGCTTGTGTTAGGATAGGTTAGCTTGTGTTAGGATAGGTTAGCTTGTGTTAGGATAGGTTAGCTTGTGTTAGGATAGGTTAGCTTGTGTTAGGATAGGTTAGCTTGTGTTAGGATAGGTTAGCTTGTGTTAGGATAGGTTAGCTTGTGTTAGGATAGGTTAGCTTGTGTTAGGATAGGTTAGCTTGTGTTAGGATAGGTTAGCTTGTGTTAGGATAGGTTAGCTTGTGTTAGGATAGGTTAGCTTGTGTTAGGATAGGTTAGCTTGTGTTAGGATAGGTTAGCTTGTGTTAGGATAGGTTAGCTTGTGTTAGGATAGGTTAGCTTGTGTTAGGATAGGTTAGCTTGTGTTAGGATAGGTTAGCTTGTGTTAGGATAGGTTAGCTTGTGTTAGGATAGGTTAGCTTGTGTTAGGATAGGTTAGCTTGTGTTAGGATAGGTTAGCTTGTGTTAGGATAGGTTAGCTTGTGTTAGGATAGGTTAGCTTGTGTTAGGATAGGTTAGCTTGTGTTAGGATAGGTTAGCTTGTGTTAGGATAGGTTAGCTTGTGTTAGGATAGGTTAGCTTGTGTTAGGATAGGTTAGCTTGTGTTAGGATAGGTTAGCTTGTGTTAGGATAGGTTAGCTTGTGTTAGGATAGGTTAGCTTGTGTTAGGATAGGTTAGCTTGTGTTAGGATAGGTTAGCTTGTGTTAGGATAGGTTAGCTTGTGTTAGGATAGGTTAGCTTGTGTTAGGATAGGTTAGCTTGTGTTAGGATAGGTTAGCTTGTGTTAGGATAGGTTAGCTTGTGTTAGGATAGGTTAGCTTGTGTTAGGATAGGTTAGCTTGTGTTAGGATAGGTTAGCTTGTGTTAGGATAGGTTAGCTTGTGTTAGGATAGGTTAGCTTGTGTTAGGATAGGTTAGCTTGTGTTAGGATAGGTTAGCTTGTGTTAGGATAGGTTAGCTTGTGTTAGGATAGGTTAGCTTGTGTTAGGATAGGTTAGCTTGTGTTAGGATAGGTTAGCTTGTGTTAGGATAGGTTAGCTTGTGTTAGGATAGGTTAGCTTGTGTTAGGATAGGTTAGCTTGTGTTAGGATAGGTTAGCTTGTGTTAGGATAGGTTAGCTTGTGTTAGGATAGGTTAGCTTGTGTTAGGATAGGTTAGCTTGTGTTAGGATAGGTTAGCTTGTGTTAGGATAGGTTAGCTTGTGTTAGGATAGGTTAGCTTGTGTTAGGATAGGTTAGCTTGTGTTAGGATAGGTTAGCTTGTGTTAGGATAGGTTAGCTTGTGTTAGGATAGGTTAGCTTGTGTTAGGATAGGTTAGCTTGTGTTAGGATAGGTTAGCTTGTGTTAGGATAGGTTAGCTTGTGTTAGGATAGGTTAGCTTGTGTTAGGATAGGTTAGCTTGTGTTAGGATAGGTTAGCTTGTGTTAGGATAGGTTAGCTTGTGTTAGGATAGGTTAGCTTGTGTTAGGATAGGTTAGCTTGTGTTAGGATAGGTTAGCTTGTGTTAGGATAGGTTAGCTTGTGTTAGGATAGGTTAGCTTGTGTTAGGATAGGTTAGCTTGTGTTAGGATAGGTTAGCTTGTGTTAGGATAGGTTAGCTTGTGTTAGGATAGGTTAGCTTGTGTTAGGATAGGTTAGCTTGTGTTAGGATAGGTTAGCTTGTGTTAGGATAGGTTAGCTTGTGTTAGGATAGGTTAGCTTGTGTTAGGATAGGTTAGCTTGTGTTAGGATAGGTTAGCTTGTGTTAGGATAGGTTAGCTTGTGTTAGGATAGGTTAGCTTGTGTTAGGATAGGTTAGCTTGTGTTAGGATAGGTTAGCTTGTGTTAGGATAGGTTAGCTTGTGTTAGGATAGGTTAGCTTGTGTTAGGATAGGTTAGCTTGTGTTAGGATAGGTTAGCTTGTGTTAGGATAGGTTAGCTTGTGTTAGGATAGGTTAGCTTGTGTTAGGATAGGTTAGCTTGTGTTAGGATAGGTTAGCTTGTGTTAGGATAGGTTAGCTTGTGTTAGGATAGGTTAGCTTGTGTTAGGATAGGTTAGCTTGTGTTAGGATAGGTTAGCTTGTGTTAGGATAGGTTAGCTTGTGTTAGGATAGGTTAGCTTGTGTTAGGATAGGTTAGCTTGTGTTAGGATAGGTTAGCTTGTGTTAGGATAGGTTAGCTTGTGTTAGGATAGGTTAGCTTGTGTTAGGATAGGTTAGCTTGTGTTAGGATAGGTTAGCTTGTGTTAGGATAGGTTAGCTTGTGTTAGGATAGGTTAGCTTGTGTTAGGATAGGTTAGCTTGTGTTAGGATAGGTTAGCTTGTGTTAGGATAGGTTAGCTTGTGTTAGGATAGGTTAGCTTGTGTTAGGATAGGTTAGCTTGTGTTAGGATAGGTTAGCTTGTGTTAGGATAGGTTAGCTTGTGTTAGGATAGGTTAGCTTGTGTTAGGATAGGTTAGCTTGTGTTAGGATAGGTTAGCTTGTGTTAGGATAGGTTAGCTTGTGTTAGGATAGGTTAGCTTGTGTTAGGATAGGTTAGCTTGTGTTAGGATAGGTTAGCTTGTGTTAGGATAGGTTAGCTTGTGTTAGGATAGGTTAGCTTGTGTTAGGATAGGTTAGCTTGTGTTAGGATAGGTTAGCTTGTGTTAGGATAGGTTAGCTTGTGTTAGGATAGGTTAGCTTGTGTTAGGATAGGTTAGCTTGTGTTAGGATAGGTTAGCTTGTGTTAGGATAGGTTAGCTTGTGTTAGGATAGGTTAGCTTGTGTTAGGATAGGTTAGCTTGTGTTAGGATAGGTTAGCTTGTGTTAGGATAGGTTAGCTTGTGTTAGGATAGGTTAGCTTGTGTTAGGATAGGTTAGCTTGTGTTAGGATAGGTTAGCTTGTGTTAGGATAGGTTAGCTTGTGTTAGGATAGGTTAGCTTGTGTTAGGATAGGTTAGCTTGTGTTAGGATAGGTTAGCTTGTGTTAGGATAGGTTAGCTTGTGTTAGGATAGGTTAGCTTGTGTTAGGATAGGTTAGCTTGTGTTAGGATAGGTTAGCTTGTGTTAGGATAGGTTAGCTTGTGTTAGGATAGGTTAGCTTGTGTTAGGATAGGTTAGCTTGTGTTAGGATAGGTTAGCTTGTGTTAGGATAGGTTAGCTTGTGTTAGGATAGGTTAGCTTGTGTTAGGATAGGTTGGGAGAGAGAGAGAGAGAGAGGGAGGAAGGGAGGGAGAGAGGGAGAGAGAGAGAGAAAGAGAGGGAGAGAGAGAGAGAAAAAAAAAGAGAGCGAAGGAGGGAGGGAAAGAGAGAGAGAGCGAGGGAGGGAGAAAGAGAGAGAGAAAGAGAGATGTATGTATGCATTTATACTCATAATATTAATGCCGATGTACATACTCCTTGCAAAAATCCATTGAGAAGGGAGGGCATAGACAGCGGGCGTGGCGGATGTGCGGCTGCCATGCCCAGTTCAGGGGGTATTGGGGCATCCCATTAGGGGGGGGGGCGAACAAAGCCGGAGATAAAGGTAGCGGGCATTGAAGTCTATAACAGGTGGGGGGAGGTTTCTAAAGAGGGTTCATATCTGGTACTCTACAGCTCTCTCTCTCTCTCTCTCTCTCTCTTTATTTCTCTCTCTCTCTCTCCTCATCCTCCACACCTCTCTCTCCTCTCTCTCCTTCTCTCCTCTCTCTCTCCTCTCTCTCTCCCTCTTCTTCTCCATAAACTCTCTGCTCCTCATTCCCTCTCTCTCTCACTCCTCTCTCTCTCCTCTCTCTCTCCTCTTTCTCGTCTCTCTCGCATCGCTCATCGTTCCTCTCCTCTCTTTTCCTCTCTCTCTTTCATTATCTCTCTCCTCTCGTTCTCCTCTCTCTCTCTCTTTCCTCAATCTCTCTCTCTCTCTCTCTCTCTCTCATCACTCTTCTCGTCTCGCCCCATCCTCCCCTCATTCTCCATCTCTCCTCGCTCGCTCTCTCGCTCTCTCTCTCCTCTCTCTCTCTATCATCTCCGCTCTGCTCTCTCTCTACTCTCTCCTCGCTTCTAATTCTCTCCCCTCGATCTCATCTATCTCCTCTCTCTTCCCATCCATCCTCTCCTCTCTCCCTCCCTCCGCCTCCCTCTCACGCACCCTCTTTCGCTCCTTGTCTCTCTACTGTTTTTTTTCAGCTTCACTTATTCTGATCTACCTTTGCCTCATCGTTGAATTCCAAGAACGCAAACAAATGAATGTTTGGAATACATTATCATAAACCAAGAAATGAGAAATATAAATAAAAGGCGTCACCCGAACCTTGTTGTCCCCGAATGCAGGTCAGCATATTGTGATCCCGTTAAAAGAGCTGGAAGTCGTCTGATGGAATTTGTCAATGAAAAGATATCCGGATATACAGTGGTTTACTTTGAGTGTTTGTGCTTGTGGGGGGAGTTTGTGCGCGTAAGAATATGTGTGTGTGTGACGTGTGTGTGTGTGTGTGTGTTTGTGTGTGTGTGTGTGTGTGTGTGTGTGTGTGTGTGTGTGTGTGTGGTGTGTGTGTGTGTGTGTGTGTGTGTGTGTGTGTGTTTGTGTTTGTGTTTAGCTGTGTAATTGTCGATCCTTTAGTCGTATCTGTTTATCTAAGTGAAAGGGACAAAACAGCTGGAAGAGTTTAACATGTGATCCGAACGCCGGTGTCGCAGTGCCTACTCTTAACCTTCTTATCTAAAGGAGAAAGTAAGGAGGCCTTGACGAAGGGGATAGGAGCCTCTCGAGAAGTCCTTCCAAGAAAGGACCAAGCTGTCCCTCCTGAGTAAGCCGATGAGGAGAAAGGGACGAATAAGGGAAGAATTGGAGGAAGGAAGGGTGGGAGGAAACGAGGGGAGGAAGGCAAGGGATGGTGAAAGCAGAGAGATAGGACCTGCATGCACATGTGAATACAAATAAGCACAAACACACACAAATACA
>NW_028234443.1:13221563-13234063 GCF_977035675.1 Penaeus japonicus
TCTCTCTCTCTCTCTCTCTCTCTCTCTCTCTCTCTCTCTCTCTCTCTCTCTCTCTCTCTCTCTCTCTCTCTCTCTCTCTCTCTCTCTCTCTCTCTCTCTCTCCTTAATATTTGTTCTCCATCTTCCTCATATCGTTGTTGTTTGTGTCATGTTTTTTTAT
Organism: Penaeus japonicus; assembly: GCF_977035675.1. Classification (NCBI taxonomy): domain Eukaryota; kingdom Metazoa; phylum Arthropoda; class Malacostraca; order Decapoda; family Penaeidae; genus Penaeus; species Penaeus japonicus. The sequence goes on from NW_028234443.1 coordinate 13,221,724, forward strand.
TTTTTTATTAGGAGATCTTTTACTTGTTCATTATCTTTTTTTTCTACGCATTTATCATCATTGTCATATTATTTTTATTATTGTCATATTATCTTTATAATTGTCATCATTATCATTGTTATTATCATTATCATTATATATATAATTTTTCTTATTTCTCTGTATCTAGCAGTAGCTGTGCCTTGCCATATATTTTTGTTCCTTACCTATGAATTAATAATAATATAGATGATGTTAACAATAATAATGACGTGAAAGGTGAAACAATAAAGATAGTTGATGATAATACTGTACACACTACGATAGCAACAATATAAAATGGAGACATGCATGTATGCGCGAGATTGTCCCGAACTATTAATATTCAGTAAAAAAATGCTGATTCACCACTTCATTCTCATTTTCTTCGCAGTTGAAGAACAACATCGTGGCAGAGAAGGGTTCACCTGTGTCCTTGCACGCGCAGTTGTTCCAAACCACAGACAAAATTATCCAGAAATCAAAAGAAGCTGAAATGAATGTGGCCGCGTCTGTGAACCTTGTGAAAGAGTGAGTGAACCGTTTAGTTAAATTTCCAATATTTAACTTTTTTTTCTTCATGTTTTGCTACCTATTCGTCTGTTGTAATTTTTTTTTCACTTATTTTAGAAGCGTGTATATTTTCAGCTTGTTCTTGCGTGTGATTTATTAAACTAATTCATTAGGTCATTTTTGTTTTTCAACTTTATAATTTTCTTGATATTTAAACTATCTGAATTAAACTATTTACTCATTTTAGCTGATTATTCATTTCCGGCACGTTAACCTGTTTGTTTATTTATCAATAAACATTAAAATAAAGGATGATTGTAATTGTTAACACCCACAACTAAATGCGATCACATAAGCGTGTTACCCAAAAGCTAATCAATTCCCTCTTCCTCGCCCACAGATTTAACCTTACGAAGAACCAGGGAGGCTTCGGTCTGCCCAGATTCGGTGTCCAGAATACCATCATCGCCAACACGTGTCCTCAGGAGCCTCTCTGTCCCGATACCAAGTACAGGACCTTCGATGCAACTTGCAACAACCGCAAGAACAAGGAATGGGGAAAGGCTGGCACCGCGTTCCAGCGCATTTTGCCCCCTGATTACCAGGATGGTGAGATTTTTGCGGTTTTGGGAAAGACGATCAGTTGATGGTAGCAAGCTTATTATTTATATAATTTTGCAATGTTTAAGGATATTAATAATAGTGGTCATTTTAAGATGTTGATATTTTTTTGATGCTAGGCCTTTTCATAGGATATGATTGGTACAATTAGAAACTTGATCATGTTACGGTTATTTTTTCTGGAGAATTAAAAAGAATCGTTTTCCCCTCTTCGTTTCAAACATTTTTTAAAATTATCCATTCAGTAGTGACCACCAGTTCTATGATCTACAACAATTTTCTCCCCCCCCCCCCTTCCCCAACAGGTGTAAACATGGCCAGGCAGTTCTCGGCAACCACCGGCGCCCCCCTGCCTTCCCCTCGCTCCATTTCCTCAAACGTTATAGTCGACAGGGATGCAAGATACGATAACTTCACTATCCTCATCATGCAGTGGGGACAGTTCTTGGATCATGACATTACCCACACGCCCATTACGAAGGGTGAGTTGGTTGGGGTTAGCATGAGAATGTGTAGGTTATGTAGGTTAACGATGGTGGGGATGGCGTTGTTAACTTTACTGGTAATAATGAAGTTAACTGTTATGATAATGTTACGTATACTAATAGATATAAGGACACAAGATGATATTTATTGCTATAATAATGACAATCGTCATCATGGTTTATTAATTATCATCATTATTATTGATATCATCATCATTGTAATTATTCTTATTGGCACCATCATCAATCATTATCATCATAATGTAACCGTGGTTTACATCAAAATCTCGTCAAAGATTTGATTCTATCTGTTAAACTTACGGCCACGATAGAGTAAAGATCGTCCCCCCCCCCCTCCGGGATGGTGTCGGCAGACGGGTTATCGTGTCATTCATTTATCCGTCTGTTTGTTACTCCCGTGAGGCGAGGCGAGGGGATCCTGCACACGGGATCGAATCCGACCGTTGGTTACATCAAAATAAGATTATCATTGTCATTGGTGTTGTTGCTGTTATTGTCATTATCATGATTATTATTATCGATGTTATTATTATCATCAACATTGTTATTATTATTGTCATTGTCATTATTTGTTGTTATTGGTGTTATCATCATTACAATCATTATTGTATTCATTATTATCATTATCATTATCACGTTTTTTTATTTCATTGTTGCCATTATCACTACTATATTTGTTTTACTGATACGGTAGAAATAGGCCTACTAACAAAAGCAGAAACAGCAAGGATAATTAAAGACAGAAAAATACTACGTTTCGATCGAATAAACAAACCAAAATAAACTCTCTACCAGCAGTCCCATCAACACATAAGCATAAAAAGAATTTAAAAAAATGAAAACAAAAACGCTTATCACATATCACTAGTCCCTCAGTCTCATATTTTGACCCTTATTCCCGGATTAGGTAAGGATAAATCAGACATCACGTGTTGCAAGCGAGGTCAGCGCAGAGAGCCGAGGGAACTGCACCCTGCCTGCATGCCCATTGAGATCCCAGAGACAGACAATTTCTTCAGCCAGTAAGTTTGCGGCGAGTTTGGTTTTGAAGTTTTTAAGTTTTTTTTTTTTTTTCTTTCTCTCTTTTAAGGAGGGAGAGACTTTTGTTTTTTGAGTTTTTAGTTTTTACCTCATTTGTTATTCTGATTTTTTTTCTATTGTAGGAAAGAAGGGTGAGTTAGTGTATTCATTGTTTTGTTTTCTTTTCTTTTTTCGTCAGTGGGAATCGAGATGATATGAAGAGATAGATCTTATTTTTTTCTTCCACTCCTTTGCTCTTTTTTCATTTGTATCTTCCATTTTCTTCTTTTTTATTTTGCTGTGATTGGATGAAGTCAAATAAAATCTTCATCACTGTCATCATCATCATCATCCTCGTCATTGGGTACTAAAGTGATGATGGTTAATGGAGTGAAATAACAGATACACGCGTTGATTCCAGGTTCGGCCAGCGTTGCATGGAATTCGTTCGATCGATGCCGGCAGTTCGCCCGGCTTGCAATTTCGGACCTCGAGAGCAGATGAACCAAATTACTTCCTTTATTGATGCAAGGTACATAGTCTTTTTTATGTGTGATGTTTTATGGGTTTCTTTTTTAATTATTTCGTGAAGACTTTGCATATAATCGAGGTTTGTCTTATCTTCTTATTTTCTTTTCTTTCTTTTGAAACGGTTGATTGTGTGTAAGGTCTAAAACTGAGATGTTAGCTAAATTTTACTATCTTGACTTTGAACTTTGAATAAGTCGAGAAAAATTAACAAAACTGATAAATCTTGAATAGTCCTTGAAGAATAACCATACCTTACACGAACTTCAATCTAAATACATTTCACTACATATCTACTCAACTCTACAAGGATTCTGATTTCCTTATATTCCCTCTACTTTACGAAAACCTTCAGTTCACCCAACATGCTCTACTTAACAAAAACTATATTCCCTCTACTTTACCAATCCTTCAGTTCACCCTACATCCTCTACTTAACGAACCTTTAACGCCTCCCTTCAGTTCACCCTACACTCTCTACTTAACAAAACCCTTAACACCGCCTCCCTTTCGACTCCAGCAACGTGTACGGATCTACAGAAGAAGAGGCAAAGGTCCTCCGGTCCTTCGTCGACGGAAAGCTGAAGGTGACGCCCCAGAATGGACACGACCTTCTGCCGCCGCACAGGGAGGAGTGCACGGACGCGTCGAGGCGGTTCCATTGTTTCAAAGCAGGTGAGGGGGTGAGGGAGAGAGGGAGAGGGGGTGGGCTTAGGGAGGGGTGGGGAAGGGAGGTGGATGGGGATGGATTGAGAGGTAGGGAGGAGGGAGGGGAGTGGGGATGGATGGAGAGGTAGGTAGGGGAGGGAGAGAGGGAGAGGGAGGGAGGGGAGGGGAGGGAGGAAGGTAGGTTGGGATGGATTGAGAGGTAGGGAGGGGAGGGAGGGAAGGGGAGGGAGGGAGAGAGGGAAAGGGGGGGACTCAGGGAGGGTAGGGAGGAGGGTTGGGATGGATTGAGAGGGGGAGGAAGGAGGGGAGAGAGGAGGGTGGGGATGGATTGAAAAGGGGAGGGAGGGAGGGAAAGGGAGATGGGAACTGGGAGGGGTGGTGGGAAAGGGGGATGGGAAGTGAGAGAGAGAAAGAGGGAGATAAAGAGAGGTTGGGGGAGGGGCTCAAAGTAGTCACGTGAAGTTGTGCCTGAGATATGAAGGAGGGATGTGCAGAGGGAGAGGAAGTGAAAGAGAGAGGTCACGATAGAGATGTACAGCATCAAATGATCAAATTAGAATGATTTTTTATCTCTCTCAGGATACTCCGGTAGCGCATGTGGGAATTTCAATGAAGCGGAGATCGTAATCCACAGATGGAGAGAAAAAAATGAATAAACTTAATAGCATATAGACAAATAAGTAGACAAGGATATTGAAAAAATAAGTAACCATTTCTGTATATATTTACGTTTAAATAGAAAGACAGACTAACAGATATATAAATAATTAAAGACAGACACATAAACAGACATGTAGATAGACAAACACACAGACAGACAGACAAACACACAGACAAACAGACCTGCAGATAGACAAACACATAGATAGACAGACATGCAGATAGACAAACACACAGACAAACAGACATGCAGATAGACAAAGACACAGACAAACAGACATGCAGATAGACAAACACACAGCCAGACAGACAGACACATCCGTACATCCAGAGCCCTAACCAAGAATTCCCACACAGGCGACATGCAGATGACAAACACACAGCCAGAGACTTCCGTACATCAGAGCCCTAACCGAATTCACACAGGCGCGACAATGCGGCAACACAACAGAATCGCCGGCGGCCTCAAGAGCCTGAATCCCGGCTGGAATGACGAGGTGCTCTACCAGGAATCGCGCAGGATCGTGGCGGCGCAGATGCAGCACATCACGTACAACGAGTATCTCCCCATCGTTCTGGGTGAGTGGATTTTATTTTATTTTTTATTTTTTATTTTTTATTTATTGTTTTCTTTTCTTTGTTAGTAGTGGTATTTGAGGTTTCTATTTTGTGAGGTATTTTATTTATGTTTCATTAGTTATATGTATATATGCATATATATATATATACATATATATATATATATATATATATATATATATATATATATATATAATATATATATATATATATGCATCATATATGTATGCATGTCATATATTTTCTTCTCCTTTTCTTTTTTGTGTTTCATATCCATTTCTTTAGGTGTAATTTCGTGTTTAGGAGAAGTCATTATCATAAACCGTGATTAAACACCCCCTTCCCTTCACGCTCTTAATAATTCTCAATTATATTCGTATAGGCCGAGAATTCATGGAAGTGTTCGGACTCGTGCCCAAGGAGACTGGCTACGCCCTCAACTACCGCGATGACATTGACCCCAGCATCAACAATGCTTTTGCAACCGCTGCCTTCAGATACGGACACACTCTCATCCACGGCACGATGGAGTGAGTGAGCAACCATTGTTTACATGTCTCTATAATGTTTTTGTTTGAGTGATAATACACTATTTGGCAAATAAAGGATTTCTGAGGAACAATTAATATTAGAAACCTGTATAAATATTCTTTGAAAATGTATTTAAATTTCATACATGTATATATATATTTCCAACCCTATACCATACCGATCAATAAAACAACCCGACGAATAATACAAACAAGATACTAAACCACCCATTTGCCTTTGCCACAGAGGTTATAGCAAATTCGGCACCATCGACCGCAATCTGACGTTGAGTAAACACCAGTTCTCGCCCTTCGTGTTGTACCAAAGCGATGGTGTCGACTCACTCCTTCGGGGCCTCTCCATTCAAGCTAGCCAGAAGTTTGATCATTTCTTTAGCGAGGAAGTAAGGATTTTGTTTTTTCGTTTATTGTCTGTTTTTGGTATATCTTTCAAGTTTTTTTTTTCATTTTGTTTTGCGTTTTAAATATTTCTTTCTTCCTCTCTTTCTTTCTTTCCAACTTTCTCTTTCGTTTTCTCTCCCTAATTTTCTCTCTCCCTCTCTCTCTCTTTCTCTGTCTCTCTCCCTCTCTCCCTCTCTCCCTCTCTCCCTCTCTGCCTTTCCCCCTCTCTCCCTTCCCCTCCCCCTGTCTCTCTCTCTCTCCTTATCCCCCTCTCTCCCTCTCTCCCTTTCCCCCTTTCCCCCTCTCTCCCTTTCCCCCTCCCCCTTCCCCCTCTCTCCCCCCCTTCCCTCCCCCTCCCCCTCCCTCTAAACCCCAGCAACATCGCCCTACCCCCCCCCCCCCCGTATCTCCCTCTCCTCAGCTGACCAACCGCCTGTTCGCCGGCCGCTCGGCCTTCGGCATGGACCTTGTGGCTCTCAACATCCAGCGAGGAAGAGACCACGGCTTGCCTCCGTACAACCAGTGGAGGAAGATCTGCAACTTGCCACTTGCAAGGAGTTTCAACGATCTGCGAGATGTGATGGATCCGTCTGTGAGTTTTCAATTTTTCTTAATTTTTATCAATTCATTTATCTATTTATTTTTTATTATGATTAGTGTGAGTTTTGATTTTTTTATCATGATTGTTGTTTCTTTGCTTGTTCTGATGTTGTTTGTTGATGTCTTTTGTATATTTTTTTTAAAGGTCAGGTTGCATATTAGAGATGATGCGTAGCTTGATGGAAGAGGCATATCAGATTTTTTTTTTATGAAATATATTACAAACTTAGGAAGAGCCTAGTTTTAGATAAACAGTATGAAGATAGACAATTAGATAGATATACAATGAAGATAGATAAATGGAAATAAAGATAGATAGAAAAATTGATATAGATATATATTTGATACCGATATACAGATATACAGAACGATAAATAAGTTATAAACATATGTATATAGCATATGTATCTGAATACCCAACCTGTAACAAATCAAAACCGTTTTCAAGCTTCTTTTAATCAATTAAAAAAAAAAAAATACTTTACCCTTTGTTCCTCTTACAGGTCATCAACCAGCTTAGCCTGTTGTACCAGAACGTGAATGACATCGACCTGTTCATCGGCGGGATAGCGGAGAGGCCGAGCGCTGGGTCACTCCTCGGACACACGTTCCTCTGCATCGTCGGAGACCAGTTCGCGCGCCTCAGGGTCAGTGGTTTTACTTTTCAGGTTTTGTTTGTCATGTGTTTATGATAGATGTAATTTTTATGAATGGTTTAGTTATGTGTGTATGTGTGTATATATATACATATGTAAATGTATATATATAATATAGATATATATTTATATATATGTATATATATATATATATATAATATATATATATATATATATATATATATTATATATACATATATATATATATACATATATATATATATAAATATATATTATACATATATATATACATATATATATACATATATATATACATATATATATACATATATATATATATATATATATATATATATATATATATATATATATATATATATATATATATCTAAACATATCAACACCTGTATGTATGTATATGTATATATAAGTTTACATATATATTTGTGTGTGTATGTTTATGTATATATGTATGCATGTATGCATGTACCTATGTATATATATATACGTACATACATCCCCTTGTTTGTTTATCAATTGATTAATTGTATTAGTGAACTTCATAAATGTTCAACCTTTACAGCTGGGAGATCGATTCTACTATGAAAACGGCGGCTTGGAGTCGTCCTTCTCAGAGCTGCAGCTTCAGGAGATCAGGAAGACGACATTATCGAGGGTCATGTGCGACAACTCCGACCTGGACATGATGCAGCCTCTCGCTTTCGTCAACGCGCATCTCGCGTAAGTATTCGGACACTCTGGTGGAGCCGCTTCTTCGGGGGAGTGGCTCGGTTTTGTTCAGTTGGGTGGGATTTTTTTTCGTTCAGTTTGGTGGAACTATTGTTTATTTATTAACTTTTTGTTCAGTTTCGTGGAACATTTCATTCAGTTAAGGGGAACTTTTTGTTCTATTTGGTTATTTTTAGGTCAGTTTGGTTTTCTTGTTCAGTTTGGAAATGTTTGTTCAGTTTGGTTATTTTTTTCGTTTAGTTTAATGGAAATTTTATGGTTTTTTTTTTTTATTGGTTCAGTTTGGTGGAAATTTTTGTTCTGTTTGGCTATTTTTTCGTTCAGTTTAATGGAACATTTTTGTTTATTGAGTAACTTTTTGTTCAGTATGTTGGAACTTTGTAGGCTAGCTTTTGCTGTCTGTTTCTCTGTATGTGTTTTGATACCTACAAACAACCTTGTGTAGGTGCATTTGAGTTCGTGTTTATGTTTGTATATTTCTTCATCTATTTATATAACTATGCTTTCTATGCAAATATATAATACAATACCTCTTAAAACCATGCAACCCCCATACTTCTAACAAGACGCCTAACAACTTCTTTCCCTCCTACAGGAACAAGCGCGCCCTCTGCAATTTTGGAAACCGCATCCCCACGATGTCTCTGGACCCCTGGTCGAATGAGCCCGTGTGGGTCTAAAAGCGCCGGGAATCTTTAAAGATAGAATTATGCATTATTTGTGTGTTCATTTATTTCATTCTTTTGGCATTTTTCATGTTACCTTTTTGTTAGAGAGGAGGAAATGATTTACAGATTTACGTGAATAGGTGATATGGTTGTACTTGTTATTTGAGATCAGTGGTTTCACCGGATGAAATGTTGGTGTAATTAATTTTTTGTTTCACGAGCTGCATATTTCGGTGCATAAATCAGCGGGTTTTGCAAAGACTACCTTGTGTCTTGAAAGATTATATTAATTCCACGCAGTTTCAAGGTACATGATATATTTATTGTGATTTGAGTCCTCAATAAAACATATTTCATTTACAGTAATTGTTTTATGCAAACCTTTATAGATACTACTTACATATATACACGTATGTGTGTGTGTGTGTGTGTATGTATGTGTATATATATGTGTGTATATATAATATATATATATATATATATATATATATATATATATATATATATTATATATATATATATATATTGTATATGTGTATATAAATATATATATATATATATATATATATATATATATATATATATATATATATATATATATATATTATATATATATATATATATATATATATATATGTTATGTGTATGTATATGTATATACATATATATATATACATGTCATGTCACTTAATGCAATAACATTTTAATTTTATAAATGCCTTGGGCTTTCAGGACAGGGAGACCCACAAATGTAATCTGGCATTGGCAGTAGTAATATACCTATTTTTGACTAAACAGGTATTTGTGCTGTTATGAGAGACATGTGTTAAGGTTGTATACCAAATATCATAATGACAGGCAATATCATGTAAACAGGAAAGGAATTAAAATCTCTCAAAAGACAAGTTAAAGGCACTTTTAGAGGCATTTGTAACATAAGAAAATAGACTGAGAGTTTCCAAATCTTAAAAAAAGACAAATCATGAATCTGCACTTTTGCCATTGTTGATATTCAAATTTGTAGAATTCTTATGATTCCACCTGCACACTAAACGCACTAAAAGGTATGAGTGAGACTGAATATCTAAACACGCAAGAGATATATTTGACGCGTTTCGACGGAGGTCTTTTTCAAAAATACATGTATTTTTGAAAAAGACCTCAGTCGAAAAGTGTCGAATACATCTCTTGCGTGTTAAGATATTCAGTCTCATTCATACCTTTCTTCTACATTTGTCGCTATGAACTCTGTTCATCATTGATAGCATTTATGATAACATTTTCTGGTTAAAGCATTATATCTTGTATAGTACTGCAAATCTAAAAAATAGAACCTTTCGAAAAGGGGAAAACTTTAATTTTCAGGACAAAGATAGTTGTGCTTTTGTAACTGAAACTTGGATAAAATTTAATTAGTGATTCTAGTAGAGTTATTCTATTATTGCAGTAAAATTAACTGTATATATACTCTTTACACATGAAAAAAGTAAAATAATCCTTTTTTAAAAGTATAACTTGATATATAGTTTATAATATAACAATTTACTATATTCTTTTTCAGTTATTATCATACTCATGATTCTATCAAACATGTGCAACAATTTTAGTTTCTTTACATTCTAACATTCTAGTCAATGTGATGAATTAATACAAAAAACAAAAACATTTTTTTCATCCACTCACATTTAGAAGAAAAGCATGCATTTCTGGATCAGAGACACACCAGCATTACAAAATCCTCTTTTATTGAATAGTTCCAAGCAATGAACACAGGAAATCAATCTGTATAACCAAGCATAACTTACAAAGAAACTATCCGTGCTTACTATCCTGACCTTCTTTTTACGCTGTGGTTTTCTATGATACAGAGAAAAAATGTGACACTATTCATAGTTTTATTTTATTTTTTTGTTATTCACTTGGCAATATTCTGATGTCTAAGAATATTCTAATACAGATTAGGCAAATGTAAAGACAACAGTATGGATATGGTCAGTAACAAATAAGTGAAAATATATACATAGGAAGGCAAACACATTTCATTAGAGACTACCTAATAGACCAACTTGATAACTAAAAATCAAAAAAATTGTATTTGATTTTACATTAGATGAATGCTTTTAATGAGGTATGGTCCATCCATGATTAATTATCATTCTATTTTGCATCTATATCTTACTTTTATCATTGATATGTGCCATTTGTTACAAATATAAAAAAGAGACATGAGTGTTTGTTTATTATAAATATAGTATAGTGGCCTTTTTTTCCCTCCCAAGTGAGTATAGAAAAGTCTAATGTTGATATTAGGCAATCTGTTTTCTTCAGATCTTAGAGAGAACACCATATTAACATGACACTCAAGATGACACAAACAGGAGTATATAAATTCAGTCTATACATTAAACCTTGGACAGGCATTGGTCTTACCTCTTGTAAGGCCCAAGAGCTTTTCATATAAGCTTCTACAAACTGACATAATAATAAGTGATGGACTGCACAAGACATGGCAGTGATGAACTCTGGTCCTGTATTTCTCCAAACATTAAACAAAATTATGTACATCCAAAGTTCCTTCTCTTTGATATAGATATATAGTTTTTGATGATAATGGGTATCTGTTTATTGGTTGGAGAGAGAGAGAGAGAGAGAGAGAGAGAGAGAGAGAGAGAGAGAGAGAGAGAGAGAGAGAGAGAGAGAGAGAGAGAGAGAGAGAGAGAGAGAGAGAGAGAGAGAGAGAGAGAGAGAAGAGAGAGAGAGAGAGAGAAGAGAGAGAGAGAGAGAGAGAGAGAGAGAGAGAGAGAGAGAGAGAGAGAGAGAGAGAGAGAGAGAGAGAGAGAGAGAGAGAAGAGTGAGAGTGAGCATGTCTATATGATACCACTGTTATATTACAAAAACATATTTTTGCTCCGTTCATTCTTCAACAAGAACCTATTTCTACACCAATTAGATTCATTATATCTACATCAAAAAGTATCTTCTTCATCTTAAATCCCATGCTCCCTATTACAAATAATTGGTATGATATTAAAGAAAGACTTTGCTACTAAAATACTTCACTTCTTCCATCTTAAGATCTTACACTTGGAGAGTCAAAATATGTTACAAGGTTAGTAATTAAACAAGTACTGTGAAGTCTTTAAACATTAACATTCTTATGAGATGATGATCTGAATATCTGTATAAGTAAGCTTTTTTTTGTTTTAACTTTTTACCACTATGGATATATCATAATGTTGATAATGTGCTAGACTGTGAGTGCTTCTTTTTTAGAGAAATATATTAAATTACACAGTAAACTATACATTAAAGCATAAGTAAACAGGTCACAATAATAAACTTTGACTACTAAACTAAAAGTTAGTTCTATTAAACATGTCCCCCTAATAAAACAAAACAAAATTACATTTCATAGACACCTATAATGTACAGGTGTATTACTGGGAACTCTTTATTTATCCATCTTAAATTCTTCAGATGATAAAAATTTCTTCTCCTAAATAAAAGGATTGACTCATATCAAGCTGTAAGTGTCACTGAGACTGTCTCGTTACCAAAGATTACCGGGCACAATCATCTTATACGTCGACTAGTGCTTTTTTCGTGTCATTTTACGGAAAAGCGAGACATACATTACATTTAAAAAAAAGCGTTTTCTA
>NW_028234443.1:13239063-13241563 GCF_977035675.1 Penaeus japonicus
TATTAAGAAAATCATCAACACAAACCAGGATTAAAACCTACAATTTTCAAAATTACTAGAATAAATTTGTCTCTATTAATATTCACCCAACTAAATTTTAGTTATTACAACTGACAATACAAAAATTTCCTATCTGAGGTATCTCATGGCACACAATATACTAGCGTTGTTTGAAGTGATTAATCACACGCACACACAAATATAAAACACACTTAGAACAACCTTCATCCCACATCAACGTTTTAATGATACTCAACATAAAAAAGGGAGACAACAATGGTTAAATTAGGAATGCTAGTCATGGTACGATTAGAGGAGGGTTGGTCAGTGGAGTCTGGGATTTGTTTCCTCTTACCCCTCCAGCGATGTTTCTCCCAGGGTATTGTAGGATACTGCAGAACTGCACAATGACAGCAATGAGATAGAGCAGAGTGGTAATGGCGGTGTTGAGCAGCTCCTGCAAGAGAGATATGTCCTTCGTAGCGGCTAAAATATAGGCGTCCGAGGAACAGGTCTGGGACCTTCGAGGGAACGGAGTGTATGGTGTGAGAGAATGATAATAATAAAAAAAATGAATAAATAAATAAATAAATAAAAGAAAGGAGACAGATCACACCAAACACACCCAGTGCAGAAGACCGAGAGGTACAAGAGAACAGAGTAAAGTCTCCCCCGCGAGCAGCAGTGCGAGGGGTTCTGTCGAAGCCAGGTCAGTCAGTCAACCTAAGGGGAGATGAGGACACGAGGCGGTAATCTACACACTATACTTACCCCCGACAATATGTAGAAGGGTTTCAGGCGACTGGGTGGCCGCGGCTTTGTGACAGAGCTGATTAACTGGACAATGCTAGCTATTATGTAAAGCACCGCAAAGAGAGCTGTTAGAATGAGTTCCTGCAAGCAAGAGGGAAGGAAAAATTAGCACACAATACTGCAACAGGAAATCAAACACAAGCTTGGGGCACTGCACACAAGGGGATGTGAGGATTGACATGCTATCAAACAGTCTGATTTTTAAAAATCACTAATTATCATTAACAGTAATGATAATAGTAGCAACAAACAGGATAAAAAAAGAATAAAATCAAAATGCAATATGACTATCATAATGCTTTTCATGCAATCTATTTTAACTTACATTTATAACAGGAAAATGTATTTGTACATAAGTATACAGCAGATTTACAAGCCTTACTATAGAATCACAGTGACTCCCTGAGCCTGATATCTTGTCATTTATCACAACCAACTTTTATTTTTCCTTTTTTCTTATTCTTATCCTCCGTGTTGTGTGATTTCCTGTTCCAATCTAATTGGAATTCCAAAAATAAAATACTAATGGGTGTGAAATAGTACCAGACTAAGCTTGAATTCCAGAAATTTATACAACTGTAGAAATTTTACATTCACAGTAATGGTGTAACAAACTTTGAAGATATCTTTTAGATGAATAGTAAAATTTCAAAGCAATACCATCACAAAATAACAGTAAAAATAGGTCTAATATTATAATCAAAAATACATTCCACATCATAAGTTAATAATATTTACCTTATGATATAAATTTTAAATGCAAGTAGTAATTTTAAAAATATATATAAAAGTGACAAGAATGATGACGAGAGAGCTGAATGTACAATTTACATACAGTAGTTTCTGGATGCTTGCTTAACCCACCACCTGATGTTAGTAATTTACCCCTTTATCATCTTATCTGATAATCTTTCTAGTAGTTTCCTAATAATTCTTTTGTAACTATACTATTCTACAGCTTTCAGAGTATGAAATCAATCTTGAGCTCTAAGGAAAGAGCATAAAAATAATGCTATTAATAAAACAGTAAGATATGTGATGCTTCTCTATTGGCTACTGCATCTATTGAACAAAAAGGAATCTGTTTTACTTGTAAACAACTATTCAACTACTTTTTTTTTAAACAGAGCCTTGTTTTAAGGAAATAACTGCTAGTATCTAAAGATAGATATCAATACTTATGAAAAATGTACTTCCTAATACTAACAATCTTTCTTTCTCTCTCTCTCTCTCTCTCTCTCTCTCTCTCTCTCTCTCTCTCTCTCTCTCTCTCTCTCTCTCTCTCTCTCTCTCTCTCTCTCTCAAAAAAAAAAAAAAAAAAAAGCAAGATCTATACCATTTATATTTCTCTTTCATATCTATTAAAGGATGCTGAAGCTAAATATTTTATTTGTAGATGTTAAAAGAACAGGTAAGTTATAATGCAAGAATGACTGATAGTTTCACTGAAGTTTTGGGTTAAATTAAAATATAGATAAACAGCATTAAAAAGGATTATTCATAGAACCAGCAGATTTTTACATATAAATTACAAAAAGGAAACTATAGAATTAATGAAAAGTAGAAGCAATGAAATGGCTTCATTAAAATAATCCAGAAAATTAATTCACATAAGCCAAAAAAACTGATTCAAGAAATCGATGAATATTTACAAGAACATATTTTCAAAAGTAGCAATTGCTTAATA
>NW_028234443.1:13261563-13264063 GCF_977035675.1 Penaeus japonicus
CTCTCTCTCTCTCTCTCTCTCTCTCTCTCTCTCTCTCTCTCTCTTTCTCTGCCTTTTTTTTAAAGTTTAATACGGATCCCTAATAAAGGTACAACCAGACGATATAAAAAAGGGAATATTCCAGAATATTTCATCTGGATATTGACAATTAATAAACTTGAATAAATAGAAAATCATTGCCACTTCACAATCAAAAACGAAGTAAAAGGAAGCTACTTCAGAAACCCTTGCGATAAGCGGTTTTCCACTGTAATCCCAACATTCCGTAACGGTTTTACCTTCTTGAACTTCCCTTTAATCTCTAGTTTTTAAGTCTGAACGCGTGTTGGCCTCTTATAATAGACAAAAGGAATTATACTTGTGATAAATACGCATAATAAGATTTGTTTTGATAACCTTGACATTGTGTAGTCGTATGATTTTGTTTGTTCTCGTAAATACTGGATTCTTTAACCTAAAATCCATTTATTCTTACTATTCTTTATAAAAGCGTTTATGAATAGATCTTTGCCGTACAGACATACAAACTGTTCTTTTTAATAACAGCCCACGCATCACCGCTCTATTAAAATACTTCAGAAAGGGTGATGTACAGTATATACAAACAAAGACATATATAATAACAGGGTGGACTGAGCCAAATAGTGTTATATTGTCATAAATGGAATCCACACCTGTTATGTGTCAAGGTGTATTTGAGACTTGAGTATGTGTTTATATTTATACGTCTATAAGTGCATTTGGCATGTCTGGTTGACTTGAATATATTTGAATATGTTGATTTATTACCTATAATGACTCATCTATAATTACTATTTACTCATCTATAAGTAATAATAACAGTTACTAACAGCTTTCTTTTCGGACTTTGAACTATATTTTCCTCTCTTTCTGTCTCTTTATGTATCTACTTTTCTATCTACGTTGTGATATATTTACACACATACAAATATACATGCAAACATATACGCACACACACTAACACATACACATTAACAAAAGTTATATACATACATGCACACAAACATACATACAAACGTACGTACACACTTGAACATACGTAAATGCCAAGAAAATATAAGAATTCCATGCTTTTGTTCCTAGAATTCCTTTTGTTGTATTTCCTGCGAACCAACTTTTTTTTTTTTTTGTGGTGTTCCGTTTAACAAAAAGAGACTGTTCCATTTCCTATGCATCTGTCAGGTTAATATTTTAAAGAACTATTATAAAGAAAAATTCACAAGGTGATATCTGGTGGAGTTACTTAAATTACTATTACCATCAATCTCTAATCACCATCGTTATCATCATCTTCACCACCACAATCATCATCCTCATCATCACCACCACCATCGTCATTACCATCATCACCAGTACCATCAATATCACTATAAACATCATTACCAATACCGTACACGATGCTAAAAAAAAAAATACATAAACATTCCCAACGTGACCCAGATTTTCTTGAAAAAAAAAACTTCTGACTTCTGTTAATCTCAGTAATGTTACGATGCCCATTAACTCAGAGGTATTAATTATCACCTTAATTGCGTTGCTTATTTGCATTAAAAGCAATACGTGAGTTC
The DNA here is from genome assembly GCF_977035675.1 of Penaeus japonicus. Lineage (NCBI taxonomy): Eukaryota > Metazoa > Arthropoda > Malacostraca > Decapoda > Penaeidae > Penaeus > Penaeus japonicus. Next base: position 13,263,153 of record NW_028234443.1, read on the forward strand.
CAACACACATCAACCCTTTAAACACAGCTGAGGTTAGGTTATTCGTAACAAGGGTAGCGATCGTAGTAATAGCACTAACAATAGTAGCAGAATTGTTGTTAAAAACTCGGTAATTGTTGAAGTATCAGTAGGAGTAATTGTACTGGTAATCGTAATAGCAGCCGTAGTAGTAAACGTTGTAGAAATGGTAGAAATAATAGTGGTAATTTATTTCAGTTGAAATTTTATTCAATTATGTGTATTTTAGTCTCAAGCTTTAGGGTACACAATGGATTATATATATTTCACATATACCTTATCCTATTGTTGCGATGCAATGGCTATCGTCAATCATGCCATTTATAATGTCCTATTTTCTATATTGGAAAAATATCATAATGCAACATGAAAGATCAATGAAATATCTCTACGATACATTTCTGTGGATCCCCAAAGCAACTCAACAACAATTAACACATAACACAAACATAAATTAACATACAGCATAGATTAACATACACACAAACATAGATTAACATACAGCATAGATTAATACACACACAAACATAGATTAACATACAGCATAAATTAGCATACAACACAAACCAAACACCAAACAGCTCAATCACCCTCATAAATATGCTAGTACACGCACGTAGCACTGACCCAGCTTCACGTGAGAGGAGGCGGAGGGGGAGGGGGTAGGGGGGTTGAGGAGACCGGGTAGAAGACAACTTTCTTTTCTTTGCCAAATATGTCAATGGCTCTAGCTTTCCCCTGGATAGGTCTACTGGTCCACATCCCTCTCAACTTGGCGTATGTTAGGAGCCATATGTATTATGAATGTTGTGTAGCTTTGGTCCCTGTTAGTTATGATGTTTGTTCTTCATTACCATGCTATTATCAGTGTACCTTTTGTGCTTTTTTACTGT
>NW_028234443.1:13284063-13286563 GCF_977035675.1 Penaeus japonicus
AAGAATACGTAAGGTAAAACATGCATAAGAAGCCAAATAAAAATGAGATAAACAAACTGAAAGAACATATGAAAATGTTTGTATGCTTATCGCAGGACAGAAATACTTAGGGTTAATATGTGGCATAGTTGTCTGGCCAGGTGAAAGCACTTTAAATCTCTCACGAGGCAGGTGTGGCCAAAGGGCATTCACACCCAGCAGCATCCCAGCGCTTGGGAATCCACGCCGGGCATCGCTGGGTAAAGTTGGGCATCCCTGGGCATTGGGAGGGTGATTACTGATGTGTCATACTGTTTATGCTTCGCTTCTTTTTCTCTCTCTCTCTCTTTCTCTATTTTTCTCTCTTTCTCTATTTTTTTTCTCTCTCTCTTTCTCTTTCTCTCTCTCACTCCCTCCCACTCTCTCTCTCTCTGTTTCTTTCTCTCTCTTATTTTCTCTGTCTCTTTCTCTTTCTCTCTTTCTTTCTTTCGTTCTTTCTTTCTCATTTTCTCTCTCTCTTTCTCATTTTCTCTCTCTCTCTCTCTCTCTCTCTCTCTCTCTCTCTCTCTCTCTCTCTCTCTCTCTCTCTCTCTCTCTCTCTCTCTCTCTCTCTCTCTCTCTCTCTCTCTCTCTCTCTCTCTCTCTTTCTCTCTCTCTCTCTCTCTTTCTTTCTTCCTCTCTCTCCCTCTCCCTCTCCCTCTCTCTCTCTCCCTCCCCCCCTCCCTCCCTCCCTCTCTCCCTCTCCCTCTCTCCCCCTCCCTCTTCCTCTCCCTCTCCCCCTCCCCCTCTCCCTCTCCCTCTCCCTCTCTTTCAAAAGTCACCCCATGTCAACACCACAAGACTCACCCGAGGCCGAAGAAACTTACAATTTCACATTTTCCTTTCTTCGTCCGACTATGTTTAGTGGTGAATGAATATAACAAGACAAAATTCAATGAGGGAGGGGAGGGTGAAGGGAAGAAGGGAAGAAGGGAGGGAGGGAAGGGAGGGAGGGAAGGAAAGGGAGGGAGGGAGGGAGGGAAGGGAGGGAGGGGAGAGGAGGGGAGGGGAAGGGAAGGGAAGGGAAGGAGGGAGGGATAGAGATACAGAGGTAGAAAGAAAGAAAAATATTCTTCAAAAAAAATGTACAACGAATCGAGATTCCCAAAGAAGTCCCGAGAGTGAGCAGATTTCAGGACATCTGCAGGGAGCCTCCTTAACAAGCGGTCATGAGAAGTGAACGGGCGGCCAGATGCTGTGGTATGCTGGGTTATGAGGTGTGTGGATAGAGGTGGGTGGGGGAGGGGGTTGGGGGGGGAGGGGGAGGAGGAAGGGGAGGGGGGAGGTGTCAGGAGGAGGGAAGGGGGGTAGAGGGTAGGGGGATGTGCTAGGTGGAGGGAAGGGGGTGAGGGGTCGGAGAGGTACTAGGTGGAGGGAAGGGGGGATGGGGGGTAGGGGGTAGGTACTGGGAGGAGGGAAGGGTGTGGGGGAGGTACTGGGAGGAGGAAAGAGGGGTAGGGGGAGGTATTAGGAGGAGGTACTAGGTGGAGGGAAGGGGGTAAGGGGAGGTACTGGGAGGAGGGAAGAGGTTAGGGACTGAGGGTGTGTGTGGAAGAAGAAGGGTAGAGATACGAATGAAGGAATAGAGGAATGGTGGGGGAGGGGAGAGGAAGGGAGGTAGGTATGGTGGGGAAGATGATACAGAGAGGGGGAGGGGGGAGAGGGGTGGAGGAGATTCGTTGGAGTGGGATGGTGGGGAAGACTGAAAGGGAGATGCTAGGGGGAGGGAAGCGGTTGGGGGAAGGAGGGGAGGGAGAGAGGAGTTGGAGTGGAGAATAAAAGTGGGGAGGGGATGCTGGGGAAGAGGGGAGAGAGAGGACAGGGGGGGGGGCTGCACAAGAGGTACGAGGCAGTTTTGTGTGACCTGCTTACTTAGATCAGGGAGAACAGAGGTTGCGAGGTTGGGGAGGGGAGGGGAGGGGAGGGGAAGGGAGGGAAGGAGAAAAGGAGAGGAGGGGAGACTGGGAGTGTGAGAAAGGGATACTGAGAGAAATGAAGCAAATGTGGGGAGTGAAGAACGAGGAGTGAGGAAGAGAGAGAGAGAGAGAGAGAGAGAGAGAGAGAGAGAGAGAGAGAGAGAGAGAGAGAGAGAGAGAGAGAGAGAGAGAGAGAGAGAGAGAGAGAGAGAGAGAGAGAGAGAGAGAGAGAGAGAGATGAAACAACACCGATTTAAAAAAAAATAATAATAATAATAAAAAAACACAGATACCGGCACTCTTTCAGACGAAAATGACACCTAACAGATAAACAATATACGTCCCCCCTGAAAACAAAAAAGAAAAAGAAAACGAAACAAATCAAGACCAGAAGCTTACATGAAAATCATAACAATAACAAATAGGGAAAGAGAAGGAGATAGCGAGAGAGCCGTAATATGAGGAGGGTTCCCGCGACACTGGTTAAGGCTGTGCCAGGGCAAGGTGGCACTGAGCCGGCCAGTGCCAACCAGCCTCGTGTCTACCAGCGCCACTTGGCCGCTGAC
>NW_028234443.1:13294063-13299063 GCF_977035675.1 Penaeus japonicus
GACACACATCCACCTGGAGGACCTTGCATAAACAGACGAACACTAAGAAAATGGCGAATTATAGACTTGGGTTTCGCTAACCTAAAAGCAATCCAGTACTATTAAATCAGATTTTTATTGTAATCACATATATGTAGGTCGATAGATAGATCATGAAGGATACTGTTAAAATAGATTAAATGATTATAGACCAAGACATTTTTTTATATAATATTATTTTGGTAAGAGAGAAATTTTGTTTTTTTTCTCAAGATAGCCGCAGCGGTTCGAGAAAATGACATTATTTTTTATATTCAATTTATAGATTATCAGTTAATGAATATCGACCCATACTTAACTACCCTTCAAAGAAAAAAAAACATAATTCTACACATTTGTTACTTGCTTTTTTTTCCCTAACCCAGTCGTTCCCAAACTTTTATGCAAGATGCCTCTTTGACTTCTATGAAATCCTCACACCCTACATCTTTTGTTTATAATATATATATATATATATATATATATATATATATATATATATATATATATATATATATATATACACACACACACACACACACACACACAATACATATATATATATATATATATATATATATATATATATATATATATATATATATATATATCTATCTATATACATATTATATATATATATATATATATATATATATATATACATATATGTATATATATACATATATACATATACATATATATATATATATATATATATATATATATATATATATATATATATATATATATATATATATTTATTTATTATGCAGCACTCATCGTTTGTATTAATTATCATTTTATTTCATTCTTTAGGTTGGGGTCAGATACATCCTTACCTGGTGAAGGTGTCCGAAAACAACTAGATCGCACCAAGCCATTGTTAAACACCATAAACAGAAGCGTTGAGATCCGTTCGGTTCAGTGAGGTTTGTGAACGATCTTTCATTCGGGCCGTATGGTGCAGTACACCAACACCGAAGTCAAACAACACGCACACTCGCACAGTGTACAATACACAATGGTGACAATAAAAAATAATAATTATCATAATAATTATAATAATTATTATTACAATCATAATACCCAACAGCTGACACCCCATGTCGACTCATTTTGTGATAGTATTTGTGGTCGCTGCCACCCACGTCAGGCATCACATTTTGTCATCAACTAACAGGGTGGACAGTTAACTCCTACGTTGAGGAAGATTTGAATTTTTATATGTCATTATCACTGTTGAAGTGTTGGAGGAGCAGTATAGAAGTACTGGGGAGTGAAAATCATTCAGGCTTATAATAAATTCATACAGAATGAACTTTTAGTAGATTTTACATAAACAAAATATAAACACCCCTAGAGACAATATTAAGAAAAAGAGACAGAAAATGTATGTTTTTTGTATTATTTTTTATCATTATTAAAGATATATTTTTAGTAACATATCAGACAACTGAAAAATCACCTGCATGCAAGTTTGATGCTCCTGACGGATCCAATGTTTTGTGACTAAATACACGAGTGGGGGGAAAATATTCCTTTATGTTAACATTGTTTGAGATTTAATTTCACAAACTTCATAAGAAATACAGGACAGGAATCAAAGAACTTTATTGCTAAAAAAAAAAAAAAAAAAAAGTTTATCTACAGGAGAAAACGAGAAAAAGTAATGCATTAAAGGAAAGATCAATAAACCCATTGGATTAGTAAAGTGAACGTGCCGACGGTAAAAGAAAAAGAAAAAAGGAAAAGAAAAGAAAAGGAAAGAAAAGAAAAGAAAAGAAAAAATAAATAATAAAATAAAATAAAATAAAAATTATATATATATATATATATATATATATATATATATATATATATATATATATATAATATATATATATATACACACACACACACACACACACCAGGGGCCGGCTGCTACCTATTTTTGTTTTTTAACAATCATAAGAGGAAAGATTATCATTACAATTACTATAACTACCGTAATATAGGTTTAGTTTAAATTCCCAATCATAGATGGAACCTGCTCTCCTGGCTCCCGCACTAATATCAGAGAGCAATGATAACAAGAGACCGCCCTCCGGTTAGTGTGACAGGACGAAGGTGAACTAGACCATGCACAGTTGCTTTGGCCACAAGTCGGGCATTAGTGCCACTTACGCTTCACACTAGACAGGTTTAATTTCATATACGATATATGGAAGTCTATCCCGCTCCATTTCAATTCACTCTTTTAATATTAGTACCGCTTTGTGTTAGTATTTTTATTTTATTTTACTATGTTATGAGGCTTATGTGTACCATTGACTGCTGCAAACCATTGCAGCATTGCACATGGTCTGGTTCATCTTCCTTTTCTCATTTTACCTGCGCATCTTGCACCGCCGGTACTCTCGAGACGAAGGTTGTCATCTTGCACTGTCATCGCTTCCTGAAACTAGTGCTTGGTAGAAACCGTGGATGGGCGCCATTCAAGGCTTTCTTTCCTGTTGGTGCTGGGAGGTAGTGGTCCATTTTTGTTTGGGATTTTTAACTAAACCTATGTGGGTGACTACTACGGTAATGATAATGACAATTTCCATTTCATGTCACTTGATATAACTATTACTCGTATTGCGATTGTAAAAAAAAAGAAAATATAATTCTAGAAAGCCTGACCTAGGCATTTCTTCTGTAGACACGTTCACGTCGCCCGTAAGTTATATAATACAGTGAGATCTTCCACAAAGACATACATGGCAATTACGGCAGAAACTATTCATCTTCCAGTGTCTGCACACACTGCTTGAGTTTGGCATTGATATCCATAGCCATTGAATCTATTATTCCAGAACGAGCTTATTTCCCATAAATAAAACATCATACGAGATCAGATCTTTCATTTTCTACTTTATCACTTTTCACATATAATCTGATTTCACACCGTCGTTAGCAGAACGTTGCTCAAATGAGCCTCTTCGTTTGCCCTCTGCAAATTGATGTTAAGTATCAACCTCCATAATTTGTCGATTTTTTAATACTTAACCCATTATTCAATTGTGCTATGAGTAATGAATGAGTGATGATGAGAATTGCAGTCATAATTACTACAATTGCCGTAATATGGGTTTCACCTAACATCCAAAACCTATGTGCCACCACTTTCTTCTAGCACCAGCAGGTCTTGCATAGCACCCATCCACGGTTTCTAGCAAGTACTATCTTTATAGAGCGATGGCACATAGCAGTTGCCGACCTCTTACTCAGAAGTACGATGACACTCACAGTCATAAGCACAAGTTTCCTCCTCTTCCCCACTACTTCATGTCATTTTCATTGCCGATGGTTTTATGTTTAGTATTCGTTCATGACAGTACATAGATAGGAAAAAAATAAGTGTTTTTTTGTCCTCCCATCAAACGACAATACTTCTGTCACACTGAGAATAAGGAAAATAATGAGCTGATATGGATCATATACTACAATTTTAGTCAACTGCGGCATTGATAGAGCCTGTGATATGACAGGTATGTCTCTAAATACATTAAAACACACAAAAATGTCTGTAGCTTTACAATGAATGACAGAGTGGGAAAAGTCAAGGTATGTTGCGAAAAGCTGCCTTCCTCTGAAATAAAACCCATCCTGGAGAATGGGAATCTATCCCCCGTCCTCTGTGGGTTAACGCATTACTGTCATCATCTATATGAAAGATTGAGGTGAAGTGTTTTATAATCAGACTCTGGCGAATCTGCTGCATTTCTATTCTGACAGAATAAGCATTTCAGTCTTATCTTTCTTAAACCATGAAATAAAATTCAAACAAAACACTTGAAATATTTGTCAGTATATAATATAAGACAAAGGCACAAAGATGGAGTTAACAAACCTGGGGATTTTTTCTGTATTACAATTGCATACAACTGTATTCAATGATGTTCCTACACCCAGACCATTTACTTTTTCAAGTTCATTTAATTCCCATTTGATCTATAACCTCATCCTTTTTGGCTTAGCTATTCCTCACACTCAGCCAATTCAAATACCATACATGGGAGTCCTTTAATTAATGTAAATAATGAACAACTACATGGTATATATGGTATATGATCATATATATTATATTGAGTATGAGTAAGATGTATTTGAGAGACCGAAATCATGCATTAAAGCTGCCTGAGGTAAATGAAACAACAATGATAATTTGATTATTATTCAAGCTATTCTTTTACAACAGCATAACACCAGATTGGCAGAAACAGCCTGTTTACGAGCTTCTGACGTTCATTTGTGCTATGCAAAAAAAAAAGAAGAAAAAGGAAAAAAAATAGCAGTAAAAAGAAAAATTTCCTTATTCCTTAAAATGTCTGTTACACAAATAGAGAATCATGATGTAAGAAATTATAATTTAACAGCCACTGTATGGAAACATAAAATGATAAAAACTGGTACTTGTACAAAAAAAAAAAAATGTTGATAAATCTTAGGTTTCTTATACAAGTCTCTCCTAATCAAACATTTGCACTGTGTCCTTATACATTAAGAGTAAAATGAAAAACAGAATAAAAAAGTAAAAAGAGCCCGGCACAACAAAAATATCTATGAAAACATGTCATCAACATGTTCAACAATCATATTTCACACATCAGATCCAATTCATACATTTGCAAGGTCAGTGATGTGCCACATTACTCCTAAAACCAGTGCAAAACCAATTCCTTTCAACTTTTTACTTCACATACCTTATGAATAATTTTAAGTTTATTATTTTGTCAACAACCAAGTTTACAACAGATATCATTGTTGCTGCAAAATGTTCTGAATATTAAGTACAAAGGTGAAGCTTCAGTTATGCATGACAAGATAAAACTCAGAACTGTAGCTCTACTTCTTAAGAAAGCAGAAAAATACAAAGGTAAAAGATCCACACTTGAGTGCAAGCATTTGTGCACGGATTTGCATTGATTTGTGCACCCAGACCTGCATACACTAATATGTTT
>NW_028234443.1:13304063-13306563 GCF_977035675.1 Penaeus japonicus
GAACAGGAAAGTGTATACGTGAAAGCACCCTCACACACATGCACACACCTGAACAGGAAAGTGTATACGTGAAAGCACCCTCACACACATGCACACACCTGAACAGGAAAGTGTATACGTGAAAGCACCCTCACACACATGCACACACCTGAACAGGAAAGTGTATACGTGAAAGCACCCTCACACACATGCACACACCTGAACAGGAAAGTGTATACGTGAAAGCACCCTCACACACATGCACACACCTGAACAGGAAAGTGTATACGTGAAAGCACCCTCACACACATGCACACACCTGAACAGGAAAGTGTATACGTGAAAGCACCCTCACACACATGCACACACCTGAACAGGAAAGTGTATACGTGAAAGCACCCTCACACACATGCACACACCTGAACAGGAAAGTGTATACGTGAAAGCACCCTCACACACATGCACACACCTGAACAGGAAAGTGTATACGTGAAAGCACCCTCACACACATGCACACACCTGAACAGGAAAGTGTATACGTGAAAGCACCCTCACACACATGCACACACCTGAACAGGAAAGTGTATACGTGAAAGCACCCTCACACACATGCACACACCTGAACAGGAAAGTGTATACGTGAAAGCACCCTCACACACATGCACACACCTGAACAGGAAAGTGTATACGTGAAAGCACCCTCACACACATGCACACACCTGAACAGGAAAGTGTATACGTGAAAGCACCCTCACACACATGCACACACCTGAACAGGAAAGTGTATACGTGAAAGCACCCTCACACACATGCACACACCTGAACAGGAAAGTGTATACGTGAAAGCACCCTCACACACATGCACACACCTGAACAGGAAAGTGTATACGTGAAAGCACCCTCACACACATGCACACACATACTATCTATAAGACACGTTTCATCACGCTGAAAATAATTCTCAAATAGAATTACATACACCCAAGTTTTTCGTTATGAATTTTTAAATTTCCAATATTTGAATGAACATAATGCTTAAGGAAACCAGTGAATGGGTTAACCATTTCAGCAACAATCAATATGACTTTCAATTACCAAAATCAACCTCAATTAAGAGAAGGAAAGAAAACAAAAATCCTAATAAAAGGAAGCAAGAACAACTAATTCTATATATATGAATACAAGAAAACTAACACAAAGACACAAATGCACATACACACACACATATTTGTGTATGTATACATACATGTTCATTCTCTCTTTTCTTCATACATAGGCATTTAAACAAACTGCACACATATTTGTATTTTTACATACAGATATTCAATAAACTATGATAAAAGAAAACATTTGTACAATAATAAAAACAGTGAAAGTTAATTGCTTAATATGTTCAGCCATCTGTTTTGTATATATTTTTGGTACTATATTTTGTCTTCATCAATATCAAATATTTATAAAGAAACACTATTCTTTGTTAATGTTTGTAAAAAAATAATATACCTTGTTAAATTCATCCTTAATGCCTGTGAGATTTAATGAACGCACATAGGCTGTTTTCGTTTTTTAAAACCTTTCCCTTTTTTTGGTTAGAAACTTTTGGCTTTATGCTTCAGGGAAAAATGTTCACCTTTTAATCAATCTTTGGATATGCTTCCTTGAAGAAAAGAAAAAAGTAAACTGAAAATTAAAAAAGAAAACACGTAACACACATTACTTTTCTTGAAACCAATCAACAAACTACAAGAGAATCAAGAAAATTCAAACATACTTCAAGGACATAATCGCATAACGTAATCATATCTGCCCCATAATAAAATGTACGTTTTGTGCTGGTCTCTCCCAGTTGCTGTTTTCTCCCCAAGGCGAAAATGCTTCACCACTCAATGGGCTTAGGATTCTTGGCTGCTGATGAATAGCGGCTTCCGCACAATTGCCCAACTTCCTCCACCTCAACTAAGATCTAAAGAGAGAGAGAGGGAGAGGGAGGTTTACAATTGGAATTACTAGGATTTTTCTACCCAAAAAATATTTGAAATGTAGTTCAGTTCAGTTCAGACAGATTTGCGAAGACGTCGCTTTGCCCGGGCTATATGCACAAGGCGGCCCGGCCTCTGTCAGCTATGAGTGCTGACTCATCTTATCTAATGTAGTCTTGAACATGGAACATATCTCAATCAAATTAAATGATAGTAACTGATAATGATTGTACCAATATATTAGTACCTACAAATAGTAAATAATGTACTCATATTAATTATACCTTATCAAGCATTTCCTTTGTGTGTGCAGCTGACAAACAGAACCTCATTCTGCCTCCAGTGATCTTTGTGGCAGGGAAACCAACCCCCACACCAGCTACTCCACGGTTGGTCAGCTCTCTTACAAACATCCTTAATGTAAAATAAATTAAATTAAAAAATTAAACAAAACAAACAGAAAAGTTCATATGTATTGTATGTGGCCAACAGAACACTCAAGACTTTAACAAATAAAGATCAACACAAATAAACATTAGAAC
>NW_028234443.1:13316563-13319063 GCF_977035675.1 Penaeus japonicus
TGTACATATCAGTATATACATGTACCTCATGACCTGACATAACTTGATATCATGGGTAATCAACAAATTAGAAGTAGTATTGCATTAGTCAATTTTTACTTTAGTTTATTTCTTGGCCAAACACATTTGATTTTTCGTTAGTTTTTTGACTCAGATCTTTTTATTCAACTAATCAAGAAGCAGAAATTACCATGATGTCATCAATATCACGTAGTTTTCTGTGGTCATTTTTTAAACGTTATATCTCATTTTATGACATTCAAACACCTAAACCAAAGTAACAGAGTCTAAGAAATTATGTAAAACAATTATATCTGAGAACTATCTAGCGATCTACTGCTGTCATTTCAGTGCGTCACATTGCCCTGCCCGGGACTTAGCCAGAAAATGCACCACGTCTCAGGGCGTCACCTGGGTCCGTGGATATTTTTCGACCCCGTGATAGCACGTCAACCGGCGTGAATGGGTTAAAAAACTGTTCACAACATTAAACAAAAATAAAGTTACCCAACCTTATCTATATCTATAAAGAAATGACTTTAAATGTAAAATCAAGTCTAGCTTTGAAAATACTTAAACCATCTTCAAACTTCTTTCCTTAGGAACAAAACCCATATCAATCAACCAGCACCACACAAAAAGACTGAATATCATTAGTGAAATATCACATTCCTCACAACTTGCATCCTCCTTCCCTTGACAGAAATTACAGACAAATACCCAACTGCCCAACAGTCACAAGCAAAAGCATGTCTAAACCCAAAACATTCCACATAAAAATGTATCCCTAAGCTACTATCCCAAACACATCTGTAATTCCAATGAACAAAACACTTGTTCTTCTTTATTCATCTTCCTTCATAACAGCCTTTTCTTATATACTGCAACCACTTATCTTTTTGTGTTCCATGACACACATATGGTGTCACTGCAGTTAACAGGAGATTCCTGTTTTCAAATTTGTCCTGTATGTGCTGGATTACTCATGGGTTCTGGGTGACCTCCTGCCTTATACCAGTGTATGAGGATGGAGGGGTTGTTGGTCCAGGGAGACTTCTATTTATCATTACAAATTTAGTTTGAGATTGCTCATGGGGTCCTGGATAAGCTCCTACCTTAAGCCATAGTACTGGCTTGGAGGGATTATTGGTTTAGGGAGTCTTCTATTCATCTCTAGAAATTTTGTCTGCTCTCTTCAGGAGTGGGCTAGCAACACCTGGTTTCACTATGAATCATAGTCAAAAAGTTAAATTTTGTATTTGGCTCAATCTGTTCTGAGGTCATTTCCCATATAAATTCAACAAAGACAATAATTGAATAATCCACTCTTTATGTCAGTCTTATCTCAGGTATGGCAATGGGATGCTGTTACCATAGCCACTGTAAGAAATCCACAAAAAATATAAATATTACAGATGGGGGTGAAAAGTTAATATCAATATCATTACACATGCACTGTGTTAACCCAATGATGCAGTTTTAGCTCCACTTGGTCTTAACGCCAGGGTATTTTGATATACACAGGCCTAATCCCTCAGGCTACTTGCCAGCTCAGTCTGTGGCCACCCACTGCACACATGATCACCAGGTGTGCCGGCCATACAAAATGCCATGACGTGATACTGTGTCCCTGCTACCATATGACATATTACGTGTCAACAGTCGTTAACAAGTTATGATCATCAAACGGGCAAATCATTTTAAAAAATCAACAATTAATTAATCAATGATTATTTACTAGATAATGTAACAATTAAACCTTAACATTAAATGGTCATATTTCAATTTTCAACTGAAAAAAGGAACTGCTCAGGCAGCTAGGAATGAATCATGAAAATTACTATATAGATACAACATATTTCCCAATATTTTGTTCTGATATAATAAACATCAAAATTAGAGTTTACCTCTTTCTCCATTAAGCAATGAAATAAGCACAGTAAGCAATTTACACTTGATTAATCCACTACATTATCTATATCTTATTAAGATTTCTAATAGTGTTTAATTGGTTAGAGAAGTGAAGAGACTGGGTAATTATGTTACTATCACTATGACTATTAGTGCCATCTTCTTTGTTGGGACTGTCATTATTAATTACATAATATTACATAGTATTGAACATCAAAACACTAATTTTCTCATACAAGCCTTGTTACTATTATGCATATTCATAGGTTCATTACAACAGTTCTATATGAAATCTTGTAAATAAATTCTAGTGATAACTTGGAGACTGCAGAGAACAAAAAATAATTGAAAAAAAAAACTATATATATATATATATATATATATATATATCTATATATATATATATATATATATATATATATATATATATATATATATATATCATCAAGATTTGTGCACAGTCAACTACAGTACATCACAACCTGTGAGAAAGTTGCCCTCTAACCCTGATCTACATATATGCAAGTGAACAATGGGAGAAGTAATAACAATCTGCTAAACTAAATCATAGGGAAGTGTTCCCATTCCT
>NW_028234443.1:13324063-13329063 GCF_977035675.1 Penaeus japonicus
AAAGGTGATGGCATCGTCAACGCCTAGGAATTCAGCAACCAATGACTCAAGTTTCTGGTGGATTTCCATGTTTCCTAAAGAGATGAAAAAAAGAAAAGGTAAAAATAAAATAAATAATTTAAAAACTTGTAAATAAATAATTTTACATAAAAAATGTAATATATCTTTACACACACACACACACACACACACACACACACACACACACACACACACACACACACACACACACACACACACACACACACACACACACACACACACACACCAAAAAAAATAAAAAAATAATAAATAAATAAAATAAAAAAATAAAAAATAAATGAATAATAATAATAAAATAAGGGGATAACAATAACAATATCAAATCATACAAAACAAAAATAAAACACTTCAATAACCATTACCAATAAATCAGTTACCAGCTTTTTACTCTATTAACTCATTTTCATATTCTTATTATGAGAAAGCAGGAGAGACCTTACCGAGTTCAAGACGAGGACTGCAAATGGTGACGCCTAAAGCTTTCGTTGTTTCTTCTGCAGCGTCATGGCAAGGGCCGACATTTTCTGCAAATCCTAGGTAGTTATATGAGCCCACATTTATACATTTAATGATTTTGCCTGTCAGTCTGTAAACAGAGAGGAAAAAGAGGAGAAAATTTTAAAGTTTTCTTATGAATAAATATTGTCTTTTCTGTTTGACACTTCTGTCCATGCCTGTAAAGGCTTGAAAATTTCAAAAGTACAATATAATACATATAAAACTCTTTAACTCACTTTACATATGATCTTTAACCCATTGGCACCAGGTGATGACGTGATATCACATCATGCAATTATTTTGCTCCTGCCGGGTGATATCCTATCCTCTCACGATCTCTACTTCAAAATGTACATTTTACATCTTTATGTATGTACATAATCATAGGAGTTCCATTTGTATTGATAAATTTTTATTTACTTGTGAAAAAAACTATTATCACCCCGGGTGAAAAGCACTCATAGAGGCACAGTATGGCATCGTGTTTGAGAGGTCTCATGATTAGTTACTGTACGTGTTTGTTATCTAGCTGGCGGGAACGCCATTACCAAAGTATAAGCCCCAGCATGTCACTTACTTCATCGTCCAGCCATAATCAGGTGTAGTACGTTCCATAAGATCTATGATGGCGCCAGGAACGCTACAGATGGTGCGGTTCCAGCAGTCTTGAATTCTCCGGTAGACATTCCGAGTGTAGAAGCTCTCAAACCCAATGTAAAGAGGTACATATCCCTGTGCAAAAATTCTCCCATTAGCATGGTTCAGTAACTGTGCGTGTGCTTGTGTGTGTGTTTGTGTGTCTGTTGGCACGAGTTTAACTTCATCCTTGTGTGTGCTAATTTGTGTTTGTGTGTGTGTGTGTACATATGTGAATCTCTGAGTATGTGTGTTTGCATGAGATTGATGGTGAATGGCCTTTGTCTTGCCTGTCATCCTGAACCTAATCAAGAAAAACAATAACTACTATTTAAAGTCAACTATATACTCATTTTTACCCTAAATCATCAGAAGTATTCCTGACTAAATTCGTAATTATTACAACTTGGTGTAAACTGATCCCATGCTAAAATGTCAGTACATCTAACTATTAACCTGTTTACAACGGGTGACATGTTTTTGATTGTACATGACGCAGGAGCTCTGGCCTGACGACGGGTGTCATGACGTTCAGGGATTTTGCATCACCATGTTATTTTATGTGCTATGAGTAATGAGTGAGTGATGATGACAATCGCAGCCATAATTATCATAAGTGCCATAAAATTAAGCAAAATGGGTTTCACCTAACATCCAAAACCTAGATGGCACCACTTTCTTCTAGCACCAGCAGGAGAGAGAGCCTTGAATTGGCACCCATCTATGGTCTTTAGCAAGCACTATCTTATAGAGCGATGACACATAGCAAGTTGATGACCTCTTGCTCTAAAGTACTGAAGATTAAGGATTTGCAGGCAGAACAAGAGGAGGAAGGTGACTCAAACCACGCTCAATGTCTACAATGTGCCCCTGTGCCAAAACAGATGCCTTTTACTGTGGCACTCACAGTCATGAGTACAAGTTTCCTTCCTCTTCCCTACCTTTTCATGTTATCTTCATTGTGGATGCTTATATGGTTCACTTTCGTTCATGACAGTACGCAAATACGAAAAAATAAAGTTGCTTTTTGTCCTCCCCTAAAACAATACTTCAATCACGCTGAGTATAAAGAAAAAAATGAGCAGATATAAACCCTGAACTACAATTTTAGTCAACTGCAGAATTGATAGAGCCTGTGATATGACAGATATACTCTAAATACAATAAAGTAGGTAAAGTAAGTAAATCTATCCCCCATTAGCAACAGATTACCTCCTAAATCCTAGTAAACATGGCCTTGATTTACTGTTAATTTACAATGATAAACAGAATATAGGTTATACCTTAGATATGGTATAGAGTAGTTGACCTTATTAAACTCTATCTTCTTGTAAATTTTGATATATTATAACTTGATTACAATGACTAGAAATGTAAACCAGTAAGAGATTACACCTAAAAATTGTTAATTATATTACAATTTATCTCAAATATACCAGGTGTTTTGTCAACCAGTGCCAATATCTTATCTTCTCTGACACCTTTTTTACACTAGAAATATGAACAATAGCTAACCTGTGTCATTTAAATTGCATTTAACCTGAACTATATTCTATATTAAGTTATCTTATATAGCTTTCCATTTTTACAGATATATAAAGATACTTGCTTGGTTATGTAACAAATCATCATTATAAAAACCATACTAGACTAGCCTAGAGTTAACTAATAACCATCCAAGGGATGCCTTGAGATTATGCATTACACTTCTGAATCATTCCTGACCCTGACTCTTCAGAATCTCAACAAACTACTTTTTGAATATACAGGGATCATGAATAAACTGGTAGAATGAAGTGTTGGATAAATAGAACTCTGGCCTTTTGTTGGAAGGCAAGGTTACAATGATCATGAATAAATGTTTCTGGTTGCTGCAAGTAAAGTGAGTGAGTGAGTGAGTGAGTGAGTGAGTGAGAAAAAGTTTGAGTGTTCTTACTAAGTGTTTTCAGGGTTGGAGAGGGTGCTGGCCATCAAAGCACAGCTTGCAGACTGCTGACTCTATATCAGTTTTTGCCTATGCTTGACCCTGTGGTTTGGCAGTGCTGCAATACCTCTGTGTGTGTGTGTGTGTGTGTGTGTGTGTGTGTGTGTGTGTGTGTGTGTGTGTGTGTGTGTGTGTGTGTGTGTGTGTGTGTGTGTGTGTGTGTGTGTGTGTGTGTGTGTGTGTGTGTGTGTGTGTGTGTGTGCGTGTATGTGTGTGTGTGCATGTGTGTGTGTGTGTGTGTGTGTAAGAATGAGTGAGTGGTACATCCACTTAACCATGACTGTCTGAATTTGAAAAACAACTACAAATCATACAAAAAGGATATATGTACAATATCTGCTATAGTAACCAAGCGACTTGTCTGCACATTTGTTTTACCCATACAGGTATATGGAATACAAACACAAACACACAATAATGAGGCACATACTCCCATACATATGTACCAACCTTACAATAAGCAAGAAAGCAAAGCATAGGGACATAATACCTGCAAAAGGCTGGCATTTACGATGAAATCTGAGGTCCATTTGATATATAATAGGCATGACAAAAAGATAAAAGTAACCTAGCAAAAAAGAAACTGAAAAATATGCCTAAAGAAACAACTACTGAAATACACTGCAATAAAAATTAAACAAAATGATTAGGGTTAAATTCCAGATAGGCATTTGTTTACACAAACAAATAATTTACCGAGTGATATGTAAGAAAGAAAGAAAGAAAGAAAGAAGAAGGAAGAAAGAAAGAATGAAAGAAAGAGGGAAAGAGAGAGAGAAGAAAAAAAAAAACTTTTTCCAGTTCCTTTGACAATAATAACAATAAAACTGGTGATGATAAAAATAATATCAATAATGATAAAAAGGATCATGGCAATGTTATCATTATTAATATGTGATGAGGTTGGTAAAATCAATAAAATCAATGACAATAATGAAAATGAATAAATGATAATAATAAAAAAATAAAAACATGATAGCAATATTCTTAAAAAACAATATATACTAAAAAAAATATCAGAGAGGATGAGAGAGAAAGAGAGAGAGAGAGAGAGAGAGAGAGAGAGAGAGAGAGAGAGAGAGAGAGAGGAATTATATATATATAAAAAAAAGAAAAACGCTGCACACCATCACGTTATCTGAAGGTGCCACAAGCGTCTCTATCTGGAATCTGGAGCCCTAGGTACTCTACCTCTCGGTTCGTTTCTTTGGTCGATGGTGGATAGAAGAATTCCTTGATGTAGCCCACCAGGAACAGCACTCCATAAGACAGATAGATGGTGAAGTTCGTGAAGGGTGAACACTCCTCGATGTCCTTTTTAAAATTATCATTACATAAAAAAAAAGAAAAAAAAAGAAAAAAAAAAATCTCTTTAAGTTCTTCCAGAAAGGTGGAGGGGGTGTGGGACAGTTGAAAGTTATAATAGGTCTTGTACAATATGACAAAAATGGACAAATCCTTGCATTATCAATTAACTTGTCACCTCTTTACCAATACACATATATCTAAATATTTATGTATGTATATATTTCTTTCTTTAACACCAGACTAGTTGAAACATGCTTTATTCAGTTATGTATGATGTAGTTACAATTGGCCTTAAACTCCATTATAATTCAGCCCTACACAGAGACACAGAGGGGGATGGAGATGAAGGTAAATTAGTGAGAAGAGGGGAAGGGAGGAGGAGGGAGGGGTAGGCAAAGTGTAAGGACAGAAAGGGAAAATAGGAGGAGAGAAGAGGAGAGAGGAAGGGAGGAGGGGGAGGAAAGGTGAGAGGACAAAAAGGAAAACAGGAGGAGAGGAGAGAGGAAGTGAGGAGCAGGAGAGGGAGGAGAGG
>NW_028234443.1:13334063-13336563 GCF_977035675.1 Penaeus japonicus
AAACAACCAGAGTCAGACTTACCTTTCTGCAACCATAACACACGATGTTGGACGACATCTACTTTTCTACTGTTACTACTAGCACAACATGATGATTACAAGATGTAAAAGCAAAGCCAAGAAAGAAAAAGAAAGAAAGAAAAAAAATAAAAATAAATAAAAAATAAAATAAAAATAAAATAAAAATAAAAGAAAAAAGAAAAGAATTATTAGCATAAAATTATCTGACTAAAAAAATTAAAAAACAACCAGAAATGCACAGAACATCTACAAGGAAGATCATACGAAAAAACTTACCGGTGAAAAGGTTTTCCACGTGAAGACAACAATAAGCTCATTATTCCTACAATGAAGCAAATCAATCACTATCTGATAAGACCTTAACGCTACAAGCAACAACTAAATTTTACACAGACACACACATTCACATAAAAGGGATGATAATAGTCAATTTCTCTAGGGATTCACAGGAACTTTCATAAGTAACATATGTAATTCTCCAACAGATCTCAACCTCTTATAGATAGACAGAGTTACATAACACATGCAAGTTCTCACTAATACACTTAAATGCAAGTATGCAAGTATGCAAGCATTCACACGCACACGCACACACACACGCACACACACACACATACATATACAGAATGTCCTACTACCATTCATCTTTAAAATCTCTGAAGTTTTTGTATGGCCTACTATAATCTCTCCTATAATACTATTACTATCATTATTACTTTTTCATTGTAAATAGCGAATTATATGAAATCATCTACCTTTTTCCTAAAACATTATATAAATCTATCAGTCCTCAGTAATAAAAAAATTCTGTATAGAAAAAAAAATCACTCAGATCCACTAGACTATCAATTGATGTTATAAATAATGCTTTAAACATCTTTGTTTTCTTCAAACATATAGAATTTTAGATCTGCCTTGCATTAAATTTTAAAAACAAATGCACACATCCAAGCATGCACACACATACATGCATGCACACACATAATCACACAAAAAAGCACAGATACCAGGTTACACCAATCCACAACAATATGGACACTTATACTGTTTTAAAAACTTAAGACATAACTAAATCTCAAAAAGTTCAAAGTTAGGAAAATGGAAACCGAAAATCATTGTTACTAAATGGGGTAAAGCCACAGTTGTCAACTTAATAACAGGGTATAAAACATCTAATACACATCTATGCATGCAAAACAATTTTACACACTTAATGCCTATCTATCTTTAAGGCTTTTCCTAATATCTATAATTGAGTGCCCTTCCAGATGCCAACCCTCCTATGTCAGTGAACAAGTTGCCATCTTTATTTGAAATTGATTCTACAACTATGAATATCAATGTCTGAAGTATACTAAAACCTTCACTTAGTGGCTGCAAAAAGGACACTGGCAATAATAATGAAGAGTAAAAGTAGTGAAATTGCAGCCAATTTCATCTTTTAGTTGATTTGTGTTGATATCAGTGTTGCAGCTTATCTCATCTTCCAATTTACACTTCCATGGGATTCCTTTTCTATCTATTGTCTATCTTTTGGATCAATCCACTTCTCCTTTTCTTTGGCTTATTTTATCTCCAGAAAATACTGCCTTGAATGAACATTCAGTAAGTTGAAATTAAAAAAGTAATACTACATTGTGCTGTAATAATCAAACAAACACAAGCCTATTCTTAATTCACCTGATTTTCTCTTACATTATCTCTCTATTTTTTAACATCCTGTTATCTATCTCATTACCCTACTTCCTTGCCTTTTTTTCCTGAATTTGTCAAACTAACCCTTTATTTACATCTACTCTCTTACTCTTACTATCCTATTAGCAAAACCTACTTTTTTCTATCCTTTCTTTCATCTCTCTACTTGCCTTTATTAACTTGAACCATTCTTTCTCTTCCTCAGTGACAAGAACAGATTTTCAGAAAGGTAGGGGATCATTTGAAAAAAAAAGGGTATTCCTTTGGCTTTAAAAAAAATCTTTCCATGATTCTGATAAGACCTTTATTGAGATGATATTTTTCTTTTCCTGAACCCTTCCCCCCTCCCCCACCATTCCATTATCTTTTCCCATTAATCACTTCACTTTATTCTTTTCCTCTTTTCTTCACTGTCCCTTCTCAGTGCATTTTCCCTTGTCCTTCCCCCAAATATTAGTAACTTTTCCCATTTTTCCATACTGAGAGATAACCAAATGGAAAAAAAGAGAGAAAGAAAAAAAAAAAAGAAAAAAAAAAGAAAAAGAAAAAGAAAAAGAAAAAAGAACACAAACAAACAGGACAAGTAAACAACATAAATAAACAAAAGATAGTAACTTGAAGCAATTAAATAGGAACTAAGAAAAAGAGAAGAAGGGTGGGATATTCAGTAAGTAATATAAAAACAAACAAAACATCAACAAAAACACTTCAGCTTCTGTCGGAATTTCACATGACTAATGGCCACTTTCAATAGCTGGGGAATTTCCGTCATTACTATTATCAT
>NW_028234443.1:13344063-13346563 GCF_977035675.1 Penaeus japonicus
GAATGCTCCAGAGTCAAGATTTTTCCAAACACATTTTAAATAAAAATAAAAACTGGAAGGAATGTAACACAACCTGAGCAAAAAAAATCACTGCAACCATGCAAGAAAAAAAAAGAAAAGAAAATATTGATTTGCCACAATCTAATTTCCACAGAGATCAACTATGGGTCTATAGGATACTGCCAATTCACAATAAACAGGTAGAACTCACAGCAATATAACAAAAAACAACAGCAAAAACAAATAAAAGTACTCTCACCACTGCCCTTCCCTTGGCCATTCTCTTGTGCAAAAAAAGTATCAACTACAAATGCCAATAACTCCTTGCAAGCACTTCCGTCATGAGTGCAGGGTGAGTGCCTAGCAGCCGTACTCATGACGCGCCGTATCTAGCCCTACTCGACATGATAGAGGAGTTGTGACATCATTAAAAATTAAGCAATATCAATCGACATGACATTACATTCCTTTGACATTCCATGCCTATTCTTTCCTATTTCTTTCTGGTAGTTCGCGATGGGATTTACGGTTAATTGATCGTACGGCTTATAGAGCCGTGTGGGAGGTAAAAGCGAGGAGTATCATTTTCGCGTCGACCTGAGAACAGGCATAGTAATTAAATGGAATGTCACGAGAGGCGAGCTGGGAGTGGTAGAAGCTTCTCCATATCCCGTGACCTGAATAAACAACACGATTCCTAAGCCATTTATGAATGTAACTGCGCTAACCTGATGGCGGATCTTTTCCTCTGGCTCTTGGATGTTGGTTACTGCTGTATTTCCTTTGCTACATGATGAATAACCCTGCTGATTTAGTATTTTTTCCTGCGGGACCTGGTCTGAGAGCTCCGTGTGCGCCACCATGTTTAGGTATCCACGGCGAGGAGGGTCCGTGAGACGCCCGAAACTCTTATGATTGGCTTATCCAAACGACCCGCTTCTTTTCGACCAATCAGCGGCCAGCGTGAGTTGCTGGCTATGTTTTACAATGACGTGTTTTTTTAGTGTGTTTAGGAGCTTAAAATTCATGTTAGTTTTATAAGTGCGATTAAGGACATTAATTATAATCAATTAGAAGACTTGTGTATTTCAGAAATGGACGAGGGTACGGTTAAATAGCGACCAAAGATCGGCGGATGCGGCCCGTCATGGCGCCGAGTGCAAGGGGGCGGTCGTGTCGTGGAACAAGACAGCGTGTGTCGAGTGCGTGAAGGGACACCTCACACTCGCGCTCGGGACTACCGCTAGTTTCGTGTTCTGTGTTGAACCGTAGCCTGTAACGTGTCTGAGAAAGGCAGCAAGATGTCTGATTTTGATCACTTCTCTAACATGTCGAGTAACAGTGCAGTGGACTCCACCCAGAAGCCAGAGGCGCCTTCGCCTGGATCGAATCGGGACTCCCTCAATCTCGATGACTTCGAGAAGGTCGAGGCCGATCAGCTTCCTCCTGTGACTCAGGGCTTCCAAGCAGTCTCTGGCCTCATGGACGACATTGTATCCCAGGTAACTAGCTCAGCGCCAGACAGCTCGAGCTTCACCGGCGGGATCACGTCAGACTCCAGCCCGGCATTCGACACAGGCTCGTTGTCCTCGGGCCCGCCACCCTTCGCCAGCGACCCCTTCAAAATGGAAACGACAACCAGTGACTCCTTCGCCAAAGAAACAGCGCCCAGTGATTCCTTTGCATCCTTCTCTCTCTCTGCCGACCCGTTCTCGGGAAAGACCGAGTCGTCCGCTGAGGTGCTGTCAGCTGATGCGGCCACCACCCAGGCTGACACAGGCCTGTCATCGGCTCCGCCACCTGCTGTCACCTCTATATTGGACGACTTCCCCCCGCCCTCGCAGACGCAGGCGGAGACCAAGCCCATCTCCCCTGCTTTCGGTGGTGCTGACGACATCCTGGCGGCGGAGGCCACTAAGTTCATGGGCTCGGAGGACAAGACGGCCAAGGAGCCCCAGAGCGAGTCTCTGTCCTCCTTCGACCCCTTCGGCGCCAAGCCTCCTGTGGTAGAGTCGGTGGCCGAGCCTCTCGTGGCCCCCGAAAGCTTCGCTCCTGCGCCCCAGCGTGAAGCGAGCCCCGACCTCCTGGCCAAGTCGGAGGCGCCCCTGGACCCCCTGGCCAAGGCCGAGCCCGCGACAGACCTCTTCGGGCAGAAGCAGCCCAGCCCAGACCCCTTCGCCATCACTAAGGAGCCCAGCCCAGACCCCTTCGCCATCACTAAGGACCGCAGCCCAGACCCCTTCGCCTTCACCAAGGAGCCCAGCCCAGACCCCTTCGCCCAGAGGGATCCTAGTCCAGTCCCTAGGGAGCCAACGCCTCCCCTCAAGCCAAGGGAGCCCACCCCACCACGTGAACCTACTCCTCCACCCAAGGTGCCCACCCCAACGCCAAGGGAACCCACTCCTCCACCTAGGGAGCCCACTCCACCACCCAAGGTGCCTACCCCCACGCCCAGGGAACCCACCCCTCCTCCAAGGGAGCCCACCCCACCACCTAGGGA
>NW_028234443.1:13351563-13359063 GCF_977035675.1 Penaeus japonicus
GTGTCAGTGTCTGTGTCTGTGTTTGTGTCTTTGAGAGAGATATGATATGTATATATATATGTATGTATATATATGTATGTATATATATATATATATATATATATATATATATATATATATATGTATATATAAATGTATGTGTATATAAAAGTATATATATATATATATAATTAGATATACATACATATATGTATATGTATATATATATGTATGTATATATATGTATATATGTATATATGCATATTTATATACATATGTATATGTATATATATGTATGTGTGTATATATATGTATATGTATATATATGTATATGTATATATGTATATATGTATATGTATTTATATATGTATATGTATATATGTGTATGTTTTTATATATATGTATATGTGTATGTATGTATATGTATATATATGTATATGTTTATATGTATGTATATGTGTATATATATGCATATGTGTATATATATGTATATGTATATATATGTATTTGTATATATATGTATATGTATACCTATGTATATTTACATACATATCTATATATATGCATTTATATACATATGCATATGTATATATGTATATTCATATACATATGCATATGTATATATGTATATTTATATACATATATGTATATATGTATATTTATATACATATGTATATGTATATATGTATATTTATATACTCATGTATATGCATATATGTATATTTATATACTTATGTATATGTGTATATGTATATTTATATACTCATGTATATACATATATGTATATATATATACTTATATATATGCATATATGTATATTTATATACTTATGTAGATGCATATATGTATATTTATGTATTATGTATATGTATATATTTATATTTACTTATGTATATGTATAGATGTATATGTAAATGTATATATATGCTATTTTGTTTTGTATATATATTTATATATAGATATATATATATATATATAATGTGTGTGTGTAAATATATATATATGTATATATATATATACGTATATATATATATGTGTATATATATGTATATGTATATATGTGTATATATATGTATATTATATATATATGTATATATGTATAATATATATGTGTATATATTATATATATATATATGTTATATTTATATATATATATATATGTGTATATATTATATATATGTATATATTTTATATATATATATGTATGTGTATATATATATATGTATATGTATATATATATATATATATGTATGTGTATGTATATATGTATGCATATATATGTATATGTATGTATATATATGTAAATTTATGTATATATGTATATTTATTTATATATATGTATATTTATTTATATATATGTATATATATTTATATAAATTATATATGTATATATTCATATATATATATGTATATATTCATATATATATATGTATATATACATATATATATACATATATACATATATATATACATATACATATATATATACATATACATACATATATATATATATATATATATATATATATATATATATATATATATATACTGATCCCTCCTATGCATCCTTTTGCCGTTACCTTATCTCCGGCACACTTCTCACCTGGCGATAAGGTGGAGTGGCCGAGCATAGGGTGCGCGTGTGAGGGCATTCCCGTCCTGGCGGCGTACCTGAGATAGGGTGACGGTTCCTCAAACGTTGTGGTTGCTAGGGTAACAAATGGGTGGGAGGTGGGGAGGGGGTAGGGGGAGTTAGTGCATTATGTATATGTGTATGATGTTGATATGTATGCTTGCGATGCCTTTATGTGCCTGTGTGTCTGTGTACACTGCGACTTGCTGTCTCTTGTTATTTGTGATCGTGTAGGGATCGTTGCTGCTATATAGAGAAAGATATTTTCTCAGATGAAAGATTTGATAGACGAAGGAAGATTAAATCCTGTTCCATTTTGTGATTTTATTTACATTATGAAGATGGTGCAGACTGCTTAAAACCCATAAACCCTTCCCCCTCTTTTTCTTCTTTTATCCTTCCCCTTTCTTCTCTTTAACCTCCCCTACCCCTTCTCCCACTCTCTCGCTCTACTTCTGCTACTCTATTTTCCACTCTCTCATCTTTCTCCCTCTTCTACACCCTTTTTTCCACTCCCTCACCTTTCATCCTCATCCTCACCTTTCTCCCTCTCCCTCACTTCTCTTCACTTTCTTATACCCTTTGGCGCTTCTCCCCGCCCTCCCCTTTCTCCCCACCTCCCCTTTATCCTTCCTCCTCATCCCCTCCCTTTTCTCCACCCTCCCCTTTCTCCACCCCCTCCCCTTTCTCCCCCCTCCTCTTCCGACCCTATGACCTTGGCACCCGGAAGTATTTTTTAGACAGGCGGGTGATGACACGTGTCTTGTGTTTGTTTTCCTAAATTGTGGGATCAGGTGGCTGCCTCTCTTTCCTCTCTCTTTCTGCTTTTCATTCCTTCCTTTCCTGTGTGTTTCTGTAAGTCGTTGGGCCATTTCCTTCAGTTCTGAACTGTAGTATTTGAAGGGAATAAGATGTTGAACATGTCATTTGGAACTTATGTCTATTTTCCTCCGTTGCATAGGCTTGTATAGTGAGGGTTTAGCATAAACAAGGTATATAGGCCTACGTAGAATTTTGCACTTGGCATAGGAGCTGCCTTGCATATTAGAGCAACAGTGATATCGTTGTATTTACCGCACAGTCGTCTCCATTGTCTTGGATCTTGGCATTGAATGATCAACACCAAAGGTCCATTATCATTTAAATGTCATTGTCTACAAGAACAATGGTCGGATGCGTCAAAAGGCCGATGCTCGGAGGGTTTTACCTGGTTATTGTGATTTCCATCAATAGCCCCAGTCCGATGTTTACCCTCTCTTATATTTTCTCTATCTTTCTCTTCCTCTCTCTCTCTCTCTCTCTCTCTCTCTCTCTCTCTCTCTCTCTCTCTCTCTCTCCTCTTTCTCTCTTCCTTCTCTTTCTCTCTTCCTTCTCTTTCTCTCTTCCTTCTCTTTCTCTCTTCCTTCTCTTTCTCTCTTCCTTCTCTCTCTCTCTCTCTCTCTCTCTCTCTCTCTCTTCCCTCTCTCTTCTCTCTCTCTCTCTCCTCTCCCCTCTCTCTCTCTCTTCTCTCTCTCCCTTCTATCTCCTCTCTCTCTCCTTCTCTTTCTCTCTTCCTAACTCTTTCTCTCTCTCTCTCTCTCTCTCTCTCTCTCTCTCTCTCTCTCTCTCTCTCTCAAGACCTATCCGTATTTATCTCTATATATTTATGTAATTTGTTGTCATATATTTCTTTGTCTTTGTAGATAGATAGATACATTGATGTAGATACAGATACAGATCAACAGGGTTGGATTAATGCCCTCCCCTAGCGCATAGTGAGGGTTTAGCTTATGTATGTATGTATGTATGTATGTATGTGTATATATGTATATATGCATGTGTGTGATAAATATATGTGAATATATGTATATATGTGTGTGTACATATGTATATGGGTGTGTGTGTCTGTGTGTGTGTGTGTATGTATGTTTATAACGGATGTTCCCTCATACCCTCATCCTAAGCAGACTCACCCTGCCAGTTAAAGAAGTGATTAAAAAAAAGAAGCGTTCTGCTGCTCTTGCTACGTTCGCCGACATTTAAAACAGTAGCATTACGTCACCCGTAACTAAGCAACGGACGGTCAGGCCAGAGAAGCGAGGCCGGTGTTTCACAGAACGATGCGTGTCTTTCGCTCACAACTCGCTCGCTCGCTCGGGTACCTCTACTCCTAGACCTATGTCGCACTTGTCTTCTTGTTTGTATTCAGATGACCTCGGTTTTTTAATGGGTCTCTCTCTTTTTTTTTTCTCGTTAGGTTGGGGGGGGCTTGTTTGTTCCCCGTGGACTTTGTTAGTTGTGCTTTCCTATGGACTTGTGCGTTTGTTTTCTGTCTTATTTGACTGTTTGCAGTGTGAGGACTATGCAAAAAGTGTGAAGAGGTATCTATGTCTGAAGACTAAACTTGTGTAGGTCGAACTATTGTTTTCATTTTTTTTTATCTTTTTTTATCGGGCTATTTTTTGCCCATCTCTCTATCGCTACATTGTTTATCCATCTCTCTATCGCTACATTTTTATCCAACTCTCTATCTCTACATTTTTATCCAACTCTCTATCTCTACATTTGAATCTGTCACTCCTAACAATAGTATTTTTCGAAATGCCATTTTTTCGTTCGTTCTTACGGTTTCGGGGCTTCGAGATTATCGAACGCGCTTTCGAGGAGAAGAATTGTTTGCGGTTTCGAGGTCACGTGCAGGAGGCAAGCTAAGGCGAGGCGAGGCGGGAGGAGGGTTGGTTTTGGGGTCACAGGGTTCAGCGACTCGGGGCGCGGCGAGGGGAAGAGAGGGGAAAGGCGGCTAGGCTGATCACCGCTCGGATCTTTTGCCAGCCCGGTAAAGGAGGAGGAGGAAGAGGAGGAGGAGGAGGAAAGGTAGAGTATATGGGGCTAGGAGGTACAGTGAAAAGGGGGTGGTGGAAGAGAGGAGGAGAAGGGGGTTATAGATGGAGGAGGAGGAGGTGGAGGAGGAGGGAGTGATAAGTAGAGGAAGAGATAAGATGAGGGAGGAGGATAGTGCAGAAGAAGGTATAAAGAGGATGTAGTAGGAGATGGAAGAGGAATAGGAGGAGGAGACAGTGGAGGTTGAGACAGTGGAGGAGAAGGAGGAACGGGCTTAGATATACATCCCAGACCATGCTGCTGATGGTGCATCTGGCGTGGGTGTGCGTGCGTGCGGGCGGGCGGGCTGGCTGGCTGTCGGGCGGGGGGTTAGGAAAGGTGTTGGCGCACAGCAGCGAGGTCGGCCGAACGTTAGTGTGCCAGTCCGAACAGTGCGCATTGATTTTCCTGCTTCGGTTCCTCCGTCGTGGCCCCCTGCATGGAGCGGGGAGGACGGATGGATGGATGGATGGATGGACGGATGGATTGACGGACGGACAGAGCGAAAGGGATGGGAGGGATAACCAAAGGAAGATCAGATAGGAAAGGACAGTCAAAGAAAGGGATCAGGTCGGGCTCTGCTTTTGGGGGACATTATTACTTCTCTGTTTTTTTTAGATGGTTGTTTATGGTTTCTTCTGTATAGGCCTAAGTAATTATAAGAATATATTATGGAAGGTAATACCAGTATCGTCTTCCTCATACGCACAAGTAATTAGCATGCATGTCAGGTTTAACGTTTTTTAGACATGAAAGCCTATATCCTCATATTCTCCCTCAAAAGCCTAAGGAATTAGCATATGCATCAGGTGTTTTTCAGGCAAGGATTATATCGGTATACAATCGCAAAGGATCTTGTGTTCCTTCTTCATACCTTGTGCAATAAAAGGACGCAATATATTTAATACAGCATGATAAAGGTCGACTTCATTCTATGGCCTTATTAGCAGCAGCAGTTGAGGGGGAAGTCGTTCAACCGGGCATATTCCGAGAATCTGTTCCCCTAAAGTAACGGACGTGAGCTAAACACCTGCCCAGCGGGGAGGGGAGAGGCAGAGGCAGACCCATTCGACTTGGGTGAATGCTAGAGTACGGCGATCCTTCAAATGCTGTGTTAGAAGTAGAGTGGAGTTGTTTACATGCGCGTAAATGCGTCTGTCGGCGCGTATGCAGCGGCGACCCAGTTAGGAAAGGTTACGTAATGCCCACGCCTTTAAAACCCACGCCGGTTTGCCCTTTTCGCTCTTTCCATTTTTCTCCTCCTTCCCTCTCTCTCTTCCCCTCCTTCTCCCCCTCCTTCCCTCTCTCTCTTCCTCTCCTTCTCCCCCTCCTTCCCTCTCTCTCTTCCTTTCCTTCTCCCCCTCCTTCCCTCTCTCCCTTCCCCGCCTTCTCCCCCTCCTTCCCTCTCTCCCTTCCTCTCCTTCTCCCCCCCCCCCTCTTTCCTCTCTACCTTCCCCTAATTACTTTCCTCTTCTCCGTCTCTCCTCTCCTCGCCGTCTCCCCCCTTCCCTTTTCCCTTCTCTTTCTCTTTCATCTTTCCAACCCCCTTCCTCTTCCCCATCTTGGTAATTGTTTGTGGGGGGAGGGGGGGATGCGATGTGTTCAAGTGTACCTATCAGGTGTCTGTACCGCCACAAGTGTACTTCTCATGCCATTGTTACATCAAATTTATAACCAGTAGTTATTTTTGTGCCGTTATCCTGAGTATTACTGTACTTTACTCCTATTACTTTTAACTGTTTCATTGTTAAAATTATTATTGTTATTATATAATAATGATAACGATAATAACTGTTACTATTATTATCATTACTATTGTGATCATTAATGATTTGCTGGTCAAGGAAGATCATTAGCAGACATTGAAAGCTAGATTACACCTACCGAAGTCAACATTGATTTGCATTGTTGATAGGGTTCTGCACGCTGGCTAATGCGTTCGGCGTTACTCCTGGTGACTGCACGGGGTAATTGCCTGGGTCCATTTGGCTGAGACACGTCAATGATTGTTATTTAGAGAATTGTATAGTTTGTTCATAGCGTTTTGAGTTTATTGTTTATTTTTATTAATTATTGGTAGTGTTGCTTTTATTGTTATCATCATTGTTATTGTTATTGTTGTTAGTATTGTTTTATGTTCATCAGCATCGTTTTTGCATTTATATGTATTTTTTTATTATTATTAATCTTATTACTACTACTACCTTTTCTACTACAACTACTACTAGTTATCAATATCATCTTGTATCATTATGATTATTATTACTATTTATCACTCATTATTATTTTTATTATTAATGGACGAGGGTAATTATGACGATTATCCAGGTTAACGTCGAGATGTATGTGGTTTATTTCCCCATAGTCGCTTAAGGCAACGTTTTCTATTTTCACAAAAGCAAAACTAAAAAAGAAACAAAAACAAAAGAGGCATCGCGGATTCTTGAGCAGCAGTTGTGCGTCTTTTGTAAAAGTCTTGCATTATTTAAGATCAAAGGAAAACGACGCATTTTGTGTTCTGCGGCCATGTTCCCCCCCTCCCCCCTCCCCCACACACAGACGCTTGGACCCTCGGGTTAGTAAGAACTTGGCGTGTTTTTTTGTTTTGTTTTTTTTTCTTCATTTCTCTTTTTCCCTTTTACTCTTTTTTTCTATCTCTTTTTCCCCTCTTTATTTATTATGTTTTTTTTCTTTCTCTTTTTCTCTTTAGCTTTATCTTTTTTTTTCTCTATCTAAATAGGGAATAATTAAAAACTAATAATTTGGAGATTTAGTGATAATTAACAAGATAACGAGAACGGTTATCTTGGCAGACATTGTGTTATTGTCACGGCTCTTGTTACATTTCCTCTTCGTAAATTACCGTAGATAATAAGGCCTCGTGACACGAGAGAGCCGGCACGGCGTCTTGTCTGTTCCGTGATTCCTGCTTGCTGCTTGCATGCACGTGTTTTGCTTGATTTTCTTCGATGCATATGTACATTTCCTTCTCTCGCTCTCTCTCGTTTTTTATCTCTCTATCTCTATCG
>NW_028234443.1:13374063-13379063 GCF_977035675.1 Penaeus japonicus
CCATCTCTCTCCCCCCCAACCTCCACCCCGTTCCCTTCGCCATCAAGGCAGCGCCGTAAAGTTCTTGTATAGTTCTTCCAACGGCAAAGAGGGGACCGCAAATCCCGGGTGAAATAAACATTTTTTCCTTTGATAATGTCAACGTGAATATATATACCCGGAGAGAAAGAGGGGGGGGGAGAGAAAGGGAGAAAGGAAGAGAGAGAGGAAGGGAGAGAGGAAGGAAGAGAGAGAGAGAGAGAGAGAAAGAGAAAGAGAAAGAGAAAGAGAAATAAGGGGGGGGGGTGGCGAAGGGATGATTATCGTATGTGTAGACCGAAAAAAAATCTCATTTAGATATTCAAGTATTTTTTTCTTCTTCTTTTTCCCCTTTTCTAAAATGGCGTGTTCTTATTTCTAGATAAGAACTTGGCTGACGGAAGTGGTCTATGTAAATGGTCGTGTATGTGTGTGTAGGGTGTGTTCTTTGGCTTACGTGCCTCCTCTGCTCTCTTATCTTATATTTTTATCCTCCCAAAGTTGGGACTTGATTTAATGCAGATATGGATGGGTGGCTAGATAGATACAGTTGATTGATAGATATATAGTTAGATACAGTTGATATATAGATATATACAGCCGATAGATAGATATAAACAGTTGCTAGGTAGATAATAGATTTTCGGTTGGTAGATGGGTAGATAAATAGAGAAACAAATCAGGTAGATAGATGAATAGATAGAAAGCCATTCCCCTTTTTTCCTTTCTACTTGTGAGGGACAAGGATAGGCACTGCGGTTCGTGAAAGGATCTGCGCAGTATTCGAAGTATCCGGTTGGGGGATAGAGAGTGCCACTTGGGGGGCGTTGGGTCCTTGTCCCCTCTTCCCCTTTCCCCTCTCCCCCTCTCCCTCTCTCCCTCTCTCCCTCTTTCCCTCTATCCCTCTCTCCCTCGTTTCTCGCTTCTTTAAATGCACGAGTATTCCGTTGCCAATCTTATCGAGGTTTTGATATTTTATTATTTTGTTCGTTTGTTTGTTTATTTATTTATGTATTTATCTGTTTATTTGTAGAGATATTGTTTTTTCCCTCTTTCATTCTTTCTTTCTTCACTGAAAAAGTTGTGTAAAATCGCGTCTTTCCAGTCGGTTATTATCTGCGAGTTTAAATACCTGTTTGAGACGCGGAAGTGGTTGGCTGAGGAATATTACGGTGACGAAAATGGACGATATGAGGAAAGGCAAGAAGAAAAAGGAAATGATGGGGAAGGAGGGGGGGGGGAGAGAAAATGGTGGGGTGAAATGGTTGATTATGAAAAGGATTATAAGAAAATGAAAAAAAGGCCACTTTAATGGTCAAAGAAATTTTAAAATCTTTGTCTGTCTGTCTGTCTGTTCACCCCCTCTCCCTCCCTCCCTCCCTCCTCCCATTACCACATCTTGGTCCTCCCCCTTCCCCACCCCCTCTCCTTCATGCATTTCCTCTCCCTCATGACCGAGCATGCATCACGGCCGGGTTCTGTGCCATGCGCCGAGAAGGGGGAGAAAAAGAAGAATGTCATTAAAAAAGGAGTGAATGGCGCCAGAGAATCATCTAGAAAGAGGAAAATACACAAAGAGAAAGTCGTGCCATTATTTTTTGCGCGCTTGAGAAAACGTAAACAAAAAAAAAGTAAGTTATTGAGTACGTGTAGCCTTCGGCCGTGTACGTTTGCAACCTGTCTGCGTGTGTGTGTGTGTGCGCGTGTGCCAGCATTGCACACATGTTGCGACGCAGTATACTCATGTCAAGGCCGGGGAAGGGGTTGGAGGGGAGGGAGGGGGCGGGCTGTGTTTCCCCCCAAACACTGGATCACGCGAACCAAAGCGCGCTCACGTGTTATCTTTGCTGGGGAGAGAGGATCTCCTAGTGAAGATGATAACTCACGGGAAATGCCTGCTTGCTTGTTGTTTTTTTCGTGTATGGAGTCGTATCGTATGCCTTGGACAGATTTCAACTTTGCTAGGGTTTCATTTCCGTATTTGCGTGCCAAAGGGGATTTGCCTGAGTTTTATTGTAATATATATAGAGCTCTCATTTTGAATCTATGTGATATTTCACACCCCGGGTTATTCGACACCTTCGTTTTTTTTTGTTGTTTTACCCGTGTGCACTTGTTGCTCAGTTGTAGTTCCGACACCCAGTTCTGACACCTTCAGTAGAGTGACAAGGCCCCGGTCACGGTGTCCCTCCCTCCGCTGCGCACCGGACAACCGGTTCCCCCTTTGGCGCGATGGGGGATAAGCGCCCTTACGTGAAATCTTACCCTCCACCCCGTACCCCCTCTTCCCAACCCCCTCCCCACACGCGAAAGAGGGTAGGAGAAGGGGAGAAAGAGGGGGAGGGACGGAGGAAAAAGAGCGAGAGATAGAAGGAGGGGAGAGACGGAGAGAGAGAGTGAAGAGGGACGGAGAGAGAGAGGGAAGAGGGACGGAGAAAAAGAGGAGGAGGAAGGAGAAGTAGGAGAGAGAGCCAACGAGCCTTGCCTTGTTTTGTTGAGTACACGATAGTTACCGCGGTCAAGATCCATGGTCATTTCGTCATGTCGCCATTTTGTGCTTCTCGCGTGCCTTTTCTTTCTCCTTGTGCAATGGCCCTCATTATGAGACATAAACTGAAACTGCGACCTCCCCCTCCCATTTTTTACAAGGACGCACTGTCTATGGCGAAAGGTGTTTCGGCTCGAGTACGAATTGCTGCGGTCAGAGAGAGTGGAAAACGGTGCGGTCCACCAGCGGAGAGCCCCTCCTTCCCGCCCTCCCCGCCTTCCCCTTCACCCCCGCTTGTGATATAACCCCTCCCTCCCTCCCCGTCCCGTCTGTACCTTCCCCTCTTACTCCTCCGCCAACCCTCTCTCCCTCCTTCCCCGCCTCGCTCCTCCTCCACCACCTCCTCCTCCTCCACCTCCTCCTCCACCTCCACCTCCACCTCCACCTCCACCTCCTCCTCCTCTAACCCTCTCTCCCTCCTTGCTCGCTTCTCTCCCTACCTCCTTCCCTTGCCCTCCCCTCTCCCCCACCACCGGGCCGAAGAGCAACGCCTCTTTAAACAACCTGATGCTTTGCTTAAAAAGGGGCCTTTAAGTCGCCTAGTAAAAGGGGGACTTCACACGTTTTTTCAACCATTTTAAGGGATGTCTTAAAGGGTATGAAGCTTTTGTTATAATGCGTGTAATGCATCCGTAGTGACCTTTTTAACGGATGTTTATAACGTTTCGTCCGTAACTTCTAAGGGGATGTCAGTATGTGGATTTTAGGTGTTGTGCCGTTCCCTACCCGGTGTGACTTTCCTCCGTGGCTTTTAAGGGATGTCTCTCTTTAGGTTTTAGGCGTTGTGACGGCTCCGTCTGTGGCTCTCAGGTGGTGTCTTAAGGTATGCAAAGGTGGGTCTATCGAGGGACGAAAAAACAGATTCCGGAGGTGGGTCGGTCGGGCGGGCGGGCGGGCGGGCGGGCGGTCAGTCACTCCGCTGCTCAGCTGTTTGTGTTCGGGTTTCGGGGCGTGGTGGTCTATGGGCGTTTTTCTCGTCAGCTCAGGGAGTGTGTGTCATGAGCGAGCAACGTACGTGTCATGAGTGTCATGAGCTAGTTTCTTGTGGGTGTCATGTGTTTTATAGTGTCATGATTTATTCTCAAAAGTATGTATCATGGGCTAGTTTCCTAAGTATGTATCATTGGCTAGTTTCATATGTACCATGGGCTAGTTTCCTAAGTATGTATCATGGGCTCGTTTCCTAAGTATGTATCATGGGCTCGTTTCCTAAGTATGTATCATGGGCTCGTTTCCTAAGTATGTATCATGGGCTCGTTTCCTAAGTATGTATCATGGGCTCGTTTCCTAAGTATGTATCATGGGCTAGTTTCCTAAGTATGTATCATTGGCTAGTTTCATATGTACCATGGGCTAGTTTCCTAAGTATGTATCATGGGCTCGTTTCCTATGTATGTATCATGGGCTCGTTTCCTAAGTATGTATCATGGGCTCGTTTCCTAAGTATGTATCATGGGCTCGTTTCCTATGTATGTATCATGGGCTAGTTTTGTGAGAATATATGGGCTATTTTCATAAAAATGTATCCTGTTAGGATTGTGGTCTAGTTTCATAGGTATGTACTTTTATAAGTATGAATCGCGACCGTGTCTCACGAGATAAAGTTTTGTATGTACATGCTATGATTGAGTATCACGTCTAGCGTAATTAGTTCTGCATATTTTTTCATAGCATACCTGTTTTTTTTAACCACATGTTGAAATGTTCAAGAGTTACCAAGAGCAAGAGCGTTTACAGTATTTTACGAGATCAAGACTTATCAACAGACCTTGTGTGAAATATACCTGCGGAATGCAGCTCTTGTTCTGACGTGACTGGACCCGAAGAATTTTCATTATTTGTCACATGGGCGTTTTGGCAATGGAGATTGTAAGACTTTTTTGTTTCTCTTCTTAATTATCTCTGCGTTCTTCTTTCTCCTTTTTCATCACCTTTCATCATTCTTTCTGTCTCCCTCTCTCTTTTCTCTTTTGCTCTATCTTCTCACTCTGTCTGTTTTGTCTTGCTGCCTGCCATTATATTTATTATTTTATCTATCTATCTATCTATTTATTTCCCTATTACTTCCTCCCTCCCCCTCTCCCTCACACCCTTCCCCCTTCCCCATCTCCCTCTTCCTTCCTCTTGAGGTCCAGGATGTCCTGCTGGCGGTCCGATTCCTGTGGTTTGTCATGCCCCACCCCACAGCGATCCCCCCCCCCCCCCCCGCCTACTCCTCCCACTTCTACTCTTCTTCCTCCTCCTCCTCCTCATTAACAGCCCTTCCTTCTCCTTCTCCTTCTCCCTCCTTCTCTTCACCCATATTTCCTTTTCTTCTTCCCGTCTTCCTCTCCTCCTCCCCCTCTCCCTCCTCCCAGTTCACCCCATCCTACTCCTCCCACTTCTCCCTCCTCCTCCTCCTCCTCCTCCTCCTCCTCCTCCTCATGAACAGCCC
>NW_028234443.1:13386563-13404063 GCF_977035675.1 Penaeus japonicus
TCCCTCCTCTCCTCCTCCGTCTCTCCCTCAACCTCTCCTCCTCTCTTCCTCCACCTCCTCCTCCCCCAACCTCTCCTCCTCCATCTCCCCCACCTCTCCTCCTCTTATCTCCCTCCTCACCCCCGTGACTCCGGCAAAATCGTGTGCCTGATGTCTTTGCAAACACACGCTGGCAGCTGCTGTTGCCGTTAGCATCGCCCTCGTGTCTCTAGTCGCACAGAACTCGCTCGTGCTACTTGGTGTTTGCTCGCGTGAATGAAAAGGGGATTTAAATGACCGGTTCGTCGCTGATACACACTCTCTCTCTCTTTCTCTCTCTCTCTCTCTCTCTCTCTCTCTCTCTCTCTCTCTCTCTCTCTCTCTCTCTCTCTCTCTCTCTCTCTCTCTCTCTCTCTCTCTCTCTCTCTCTCTCTCTTGCTCTCTCTATGTGTTTCTTTCTTTCTATCTGTTTTTCTTCTTTTCTGCTGTTTTCTTTTTTCCTCTTATATTGTCTTCTCTTCTATTCACTCTTCTCTCTTCTTCTCTACATTCTTCTGTCCTTTTATCATCACTATTTTCCTCCTCTCTCTCCCTCCCCCTCTCCCTCTCCCTCTCCCCCTCCCCCTCTCTCTAGAGGGCAAGGAGTGTTTCCATGGTAACTGCCCCGCGTGTTGACCAAACGAGGCTCGCGCGTGTTGACCTTTAGGGGGCTGGTGCTCGAGGTCAAAAGTGCCGGTAACTCGTTTGAGGAGATTGACTCACCGAAGAAGGGGGAGGGGAAAGGGTGATGACGAAGGGGGAAGAAAGGGGGAGGGGGGAGGAGGGTATGTGGTTATAGGGATTCAATAACGTGATGAAACGCGATAGTGCAAGCCGGGCTTTTGAGAGTATGGAGAGGAGGCGTGGCTCGTTGCATGGCTGTCTTTCTTCCCACTCTCATGCACACACTGCCTGGTGTGTTGAATCGGATTTTGTTTCTTTTTTTTTCCCGTGGGAAATTTTCTTCGAGTTCGTTAAGATAGTCGACTCGTCTTGTACATGGCTAGACCAAACAGGGTGGGGGTGGGGGTAGGGGGATGACGAGGAGGATGCGGGATAGGGCTACTAGATTCTAGAACCTTCGTTTCGAGTCGATACTTTTTTCCGCAAGGTTTGACAGGCGGAAGTGACGTGGAGCGCTCCTGGCCGCCGTGAAGGAACTCTCTCTCTCTCCGTCGTCATGCTTCAGACGTCGCCGCGACCGCACTGCCTGCTCTTCCTCATTCCCTCCCGAACCTTGCTATCAGTTCCCCCACACACACATCCCACCCCCGGGCCCAACTCACCCTATCATCCCCATCCCACATTTATTTTCCGTCTATCCTCTCTCTGCCCATTCCCTTAATTTTTCGTATTTCCTCTTTCTCTCTCTCTCTCGTATTCTAATTATTCTCTCTCTCCTATTATCCTCTCTCATTATCTCTCTCTCTCTCTCTCTCTCTCTCTCTCTCTCTCTCTCTCTCTCTCTCTCTCTCTCTCTCTCTCTCTCTCTCTCTCTCTCTCTCTCTCTCTCTCTCTCTCTCTCTCTCTCTCGCACACACACACACACAAAAAAAAAAAATTAAACTAAAAAAATATTTTCCGTCCGTCCTCATCAGTGTCCTGTATCCCCTATAGCCTCTCTCTGTCTGTCCCCTGTATCCTGTGTATCTGTATCCTCTCTCTCTCTCTATCTATCTATCTATCTCTCTCTCTCTGGTGCCTGTATTCCCTGTATCCAGTGTATCTGTTTTCTCTCTTTCTCTCTCTCTGCTGCCTGTATTCCCTGTATCCTGTGTATCTGTATTCTCTCTTTCTCTCTCTCTGCTGCCTGTATTCCCTGTATCCAGTGTATCTGTATTCTCTCTTTCTCTCTCTCTGCTGCCTGTATTCCCTGTATCCTGTGTATCTGTATTCTCTCTTTCTCTCTCTCTGCTGCCTGTATTCCCTGTATCCTGTGTATCTGTATTCTCTCTTTCTCTCTCTCTGCTGCCTGTATTCCCTGTATCCTGTGTCGCCACGTCCCACACCGTGTGGACGGCAGCGGCAGCATTGTGTACCTTCCTTGCAAACGGGTTGATCATCCTTGACACAACGCGTCCTCTGCTTCGAGTGTCGTCGACGCCTCTCCTGCCGGCGACACTTGCGGAGTGGTTTTCTGTCGTGGCACAGCAGGATTCGGGCTAGAAACCGGGAAGACACCCTCCCCCCCCACACCCTCTGGCCCACCCTGCGGGCCCACTCTACCCCACCCTTAAGTATGGCCTGAGTCACTCGTAGTTTTCCGACTCGAATGTTCTGGGAATTTGTAAGAGGGAGTCATGGGGAGGCCAGCAGACCACCTCTGTTCCGCCATGTCCATTCTCTATTCCCTTCTCTCTACCCTCCTCCTCCTCTTCCCCCCTCCCTCCTCCCCGTCCCTTCCCCCACCCCTTCCCTACCCTCCATCCCCCCCCCCCCCCCCACCCCTCTCCCCCAACTCCCAGCCGGCGCCGGCATGAGCCGAGGCTCCTGGTGACTCATGGAAGAGGGGGGAGGAAGGGGAGAGGAGTGAGGGGTGGGTGGGGGAGAAGGAAGGGGGTTGGGAGGAGGGACGGATTGTGGGAGAGGGAGGGGGAGGGGGAGGGGGGGGGGCTACGTGAACGTTGCGTGCGTCACGGCGAAGTTTTCACTGTTCTATGATTCAGTGCCGATCTACGCACCTCCGAGTAGCCGCATCCATTCTCGGCCTTTAAATACTAGCTCCCGATGTGGGGCTCGCTTCGAGGATATCACAGGAGGACGGGACTTCATTCTGTTTGCCTCCCCCCTCCCCCCACCCCCCAACCCAAACCCTCCACCAAGATAGTTCCTTGACGGCTGTTTGCTGTTATTAATCTATTCAATGGAGCTTGCATCTTGGGACTGAGATCCCGAGTCGGGAAGATGTTCGACGTCTTAACTTGTTCTTGGAGGGGGGGGGGGGCTCTCCTCAAGAAGGCGTGGTTGTTGCAGATGCATTTGAAAGCATTTATCTCTTATAAACGGGGGTGTTCAGTCGGTAATTCGCAGTGGGTTTGGAAATGCGAAAACGCTAATAAGTAATAGATTTTGAAATTAGAAATGAGTGATCTGCTGGTGAATCTATAATTTGGAGTTGATATTAGAAATTGGAAAGCTGTAATCTGTAATGATTTTAAAAGAATCGGTTATTATTAATCGGTCATAAATTGGGAAGTGATCAATCCTTCATCAGCAGCGAGTTTGAAAATAAGGAATCCGTAATCTGTAATAGATTGTGAAGATCAAACAGCGGCAGCTAATCTGTAAACGGAAATTATAAATCTTTAGGTAATAATCTGGAAAATCTGAAAATCAGAGATCCGCAATCTGTATCATAAATTTGATAATTATGAACGAGTTAATAATCTGTAGGACACTTGATGACCATAATCCTAATCAATAATGAATATGAAAATTGTAAATCCGTTTCAAATTTGCAATAGATTTGGAAATAAGACACCCGTAATCGGAATGAATCTGAAAGTAAACCGACCAGTAAAATCATAGGCTAATCTGTAGTGAACGTGAGACTAAACAGACAGGAAATCCCTTACCACTTCTGTAATAGATTTGAAACTATGAAATCCGTAATTTGTGATGAATTAGAGAGTAAACAGGCAACTACTGGAAGGCAGTCGATCATTCCATAGACCTAGGGGCGTCTTCCTGTTTCCGCCGGCCGTGTTCACCTCACACGATCTCGCCATTTGTGTCCGGCCTATTTCCCCCTCGGCCTATTTTCCCATATGGAATTGGTCTCGCCGGTTCAACTTGTCTCTGGTCTCACCTTTTTACGTTTTCTCTTTTTTCTCTTTCTTTCTTTCTTTCTCTCTTCCTTCTCTATCTTATTTTCCCTCTTCCCTTTCTCTTCTTCCTTCCCCTCTCCCTCCTCCTTTCCCCCGTCCTCCTTCCTTCTCCTTTCCTCCCTCTTCCCTCCTCCTTCCTCCCCTTTGGAGGCGAGCGCAATAGACCTCTTCTTCTCCCCCCCTTCCCCCTCCCCCCTGTTAGCCAAGGAGCGTGAAGAACACTTCGAAGGTCGTAGACATTGTACCGTATACCGTGCGGGATGTCTTTCCTCTCGCTGCGTGTTGGCTTGGCGATGGTTTTATTGTCATTTTTATTTCTGTTATTGGAATTATTGGCATTGTTATAATTGATTTTGTGTTATCATTATTGTTTATTATTATTGTTATTATTGAAATTATTATTAATATTGGTGGTAGTGATGGTGTTGATTGTTAATTTCCTTCCACTTCAGTCGAGTGAAAAAAGTGTCTTGCGGTTTCCTATTCTTGTTCCTTGTATTGTTTGTTTTTCTTTTTTCCATTTCGAATGATAAAAACTATGCTTTTATTATTTGGTGTCATTATTTTATTTTTATTATTATTATTACTATTATTATTAATTTTGTTGTTTGTCTTCGTTCTCTCTCATTTTACATACCCTTTTCATTTTCTCTTTTTTTTTCAATTATCTTCCTTCCTTTGCCTCCTTTTTATCACTTCATGATTTGTCTTCCACCATTCGAAATTCTACGATTTAACATGTTCATTGGAGAAATACCCCACACTGTATTTTTCAAGGGGCGGGGCGGGGGAAGGGGGGAGGGGGCACAGAGCTTGTGGTATAGAATGACTTTGTTCGGTTTAAGGTCGCGGCTGAAGTGGAAATGTCACTTGCAAGCTAAATCGTCTTCAATTACGTAATTTTCACCATTTTTGTTTTTATCATCATTATTATTTTTATTATTGATAGTTATTGTTGTCAGAATCATTATTGTTATCATTATTATTATCATTATTTATATTGTTTTAGGTTACTGGATTTTGGAGAAAGATGCAAAATGTCTTCTTTATCTGTCAATAACATGCTAGCCGAATAGACGTATTACATTTTGTTGTTTTAGTTTATTGGATTTTCTTTTAAACCAACCAATAGGAAATCATTCGAGTAGAAGGAGGTATTTGATGGTAACCTTCAGTGTGATTTTTTTGTGATTTTTAAAGATTGTTTTATGTATAAGAACAAAAAGATAAATATTTGTGGTGAAAAAAAATGCTCTTGATCATTTTGTAAGGTATTAATTTGTGTACGATACGAAATTCTAGATTGATTTTTATTATTATTTTAATGTCATTAATTTCTTCAGAGATTGTTTAATAAAGTAGACTCGGAGCAAATTGTACTTGGCTTCCACTCCCACCACTGCCCCTACCCCTACCCCACTTCCACTTCCACTTCCACCCTTACCCCTACTCCCTACCCCCACCCTTCCGTTAAGGTCACGAGAACGACCCAAAGGAAAATTGCGAAGACGCGAAAGGGGGTGTGTAGAGTGGGGGGGAGGCTTGAGGCTTCCGGGGGTGTGAAGGGGGGGGGGGGAAGAGAGGAAGTTGGGGGAAGAAATGGAAGGAGAGAAGGGAAAGTTAGAGGAAAAGAAAGAAAAGTGGGAGGAATGAATGGAAGGGAAGGTGGGGAAGTTAGAGAACGGAGGAATAGAGGAAACACAGGATAAGGAAGGGAAATAAAAGAAAGGAAGTTCGAGAAAGGGTGAGGAGAGAAAATTCGGGGAAGAAATGGAAGGAAATAAGGGGAAGTTGGAGAACTTAGGACAAAAGCAGAAGAAGGTGGAAAAAATAAAAAAAATAAAAAAAAAATTGGGAGAAAAGGAGAAGAGAGAAAAATTGGAGAAAGAAGTGGAAGGAATGAAGGGGAAGTCGGGGAACGAAGGAAAAGCAGGATCAGACGAAAAAAATCAAAAGGGAAGAGAGGAAGTTGGAGAAAGGAACAGAAGATTGAACATAGGAAAGGAAAAGGCGAACAAGAAATTAGAGAAAAGGGAAGAGGAGATGGAAAAGTTTAGAGTACAAGGGGAGAAAGAGGAGACGATAGAGAAGTTTGAGAAATAGCGAGAGAGAAGTTGCAGGAAAGAAAAGGAGATTGGGGGAGCGGGGAGGGGGAGAGAAAAAGAATCCAGAAGCAAAGAAGCTCAATTTTCGTCAGCTTCAACCGGGGAAACATGACCCGGATTTTCACTTTTCTTAAGCTCGATCCCCTTCACGTCTTTGCTTGCAGCTTATCGATTGTCGCCTGACAGACGGACGGACGCCTCGCCTCCTCGTCTGGTGTTTTCATTTTTTCTTCTTCTTCTTCTTCTTTTTTGTTTTCTTATTTCTTCTTTATTTTCTAATTTCGTTCTCCCTTTTCTTCCTTTTTTGTTTTTTTTTTGTGTTTCTTCCCTTTTTTATTTTTATTTTTTCTCTTCGTCTTCGCTTTCCTCTTCTGTTTGGGCTCCTCCCTTTTTTTCCTTATTTTCCTCTTTCATTTTGGCGCAGGGGTGGGGTAGAAGGTGGAAAAGAGCGAAAGGAGAGAGAGAGAGAGAGAGAGAGAGAGAGAGAGAGAGAGAGAAGCGGTGATATAAGGGAAGAAAGGGGAATGCGAAAATTTATAGGCGTGGAGTGTCTGGCTGGTGGCTGGCGGGCGGATGGGTGTGTTTGAGGTTTGGGGGAGGGGAGGGAGGAGGGGGGAAGGGGTAGGGAGGGGGTCTCACTGCCGCCCTCTGGGACCAAGGTCAAGACTGCACCTGCGGGATCTTCACGCCGGCTTTAGGTGACCTTTTACGTAATGTGAACATGCATGGTACGGGTTCAAGGCATGCCCCCCCCCCCCAACTCTCGTTCTCTGTCGGGATATCTCTCTCCTTCGTTCTCTCTTGTTTCTCTTATCCCTCTTATCCCGGTTCTCGCCCCTCCTCGTTCTCTCACTCTTTATCTCTCTCTGTCTCTCTTTTTTTCTCTGTTTTCTCACTGCCTCTCTCTCTCTCTCTCTCTCTCTCTCTCTCTCTCTCTCTCTCTCTCTCTCTCTCTCTCTCTCTCTCTCCCTCTCTCTCTCTCTCTCTCTCTCTCCTCTCTCCTCTCTCTTCTCTCTCCTCTCTCCTCTCTCTTTTCTCTCCTCTCTCCTCTCTCTTTTCTCTCCTCTCTCCTCTCTCTCTCTCTCTCGCCCTCTCTATCTCTTCTCTCCTCTCTCTCTCCTCTCTCTCTCTCTCTCTCTCTCTCTCTCTCTCTCTCTCTCTCTCTCTCTCTCTCTCTCTCTCTCTCTCTCTCTCTCTCTCTCTCTCTCTCTCTCTCTCTCTCTCTCTCTCACTCTCTCTCACTCATTTAATCGCACGACATCACACCATTGCGTGCAAAGGTTCCTGCAAGGTTAGAATCGATACCAGCTGATCGCGGCGTGGCTCGGTCTTACCAGACTGGTGCCGTGTGCACTGGTTGGTGTCCTTCTGCAGCAGTGCTCCTTATCCTTTCCTACTTCGGAATTCCAATCCTTAACACAAGATTCGATTCGTAGAAGTGTGGTAATTATCATCAAATTCTCCTCCCCTCGTCTTTTCTCTTCTCTTTTATTTTCTCTTTTCTATTGCCCCCTCCTTTCTCCACCTTTCCCCTTTCCTCTCTTCTCTCTTCCCTTCTTTTATCTTACTATCCTCCCTCCTCTCTTTCCCCCACGGACTCGTGTAATGATTAATTGATGGTGAATGTGAATCATGATTACTGGAAGGGCAGATCTTTATGACATTCATCAATTGTCGAGTTATTTTCGTGTTAGCACTACAATCTGAACTGAATTGATGGTGTGATTCTCTTCCTTTTGTATTCTCCATAAGGAAAGGGGGGGGACTTGACTAAAAGTTACTGTAATGTATTTCGAAAGAAAATTGTGCGTTTTTTTTTAAATAATTAGGCACTTTTGTCCTGTGTATAGGAACAAATTCTAAGCAAATTATGATGGATGACACTTAATTGATCCGTGGAGATAACTACCCAAATTGGATCACACGTGTGCTGGACGTGGCAGGTTTATATGTCATGGCATTTCCCGTTATATAGCCGTGGCGGGGTTCTCACAGCTGGGTGTGCTGACGCAGGTGTGGGCGTCAGGTACAGCCCCATAGATGCGTCACGTAAGTCCCCCACTCCGTCCCACGCACCCTCACAGACCCACCCCCTTCCCAACCTCCCACACAACCAGACCCAATCTTCCTTCCCCTACACACACACACCCAGAACCCCACCTTCCTTCCCCCTACAGACACACACCCAAACCCCACTTCCTTCCTCCATACACCCCACCACCTCTCTTCCCCTACACACACCAACGCCCACCCATTCCCCCGACATACACACACATTGCCTTCGGCTGACGTATGTATTTTCGGGGTATACAGAAGTCCACGTGGCTCTAAATGTGAATGGTGATTTAATCCTTCCCCTCCCCTTACTCACGCCTATTTAATTTCCCCTCGTGCGTTTCCCCTTCTCTGTTTGAAAGCTTGGTATTTATATAGTTTATGCAATGAATTTCCTGAAAATCTACTCGAGTTTTGAACCGAGTGCCTTGTGATGAGAGGGGATGGAGAATGAAAATAGGGAGGAGAGCGAGAGAGGGAGGAGGAGGGGGGTAAGAGAGAAAAAGAGAATATGGAATGTTGCATGGAAAGAAGAGGGAGGATGGAAGGATAGATAGAGATGTAGAAACAGGTTGAGTCTGCCTTGCATTGTGGCATTGAGCTTAAGAATAGGCCGGTTTCCCGCCTCGCATGGCTGTGCATACCTGGACAATTT
This sequence comes from Penaeus japonicus, assembly GCF_977035675.1. Lineage (NCBI taxonomy): Eukaryota > Metazoa > Arthropoda > Malacostraca > Decapoda > Penaeidae > Penaeus > Penaeus japonicus. The sequence goes on from NW_028234443.1 coordinate 13,395,224, forward strand.
AGCGCCAGGTAGCGTGACTCACAGACTTTTCTGGCCTTGTGGGATCTCGGTGCATGCCTGTCCCGCAAGCCCAGTAGCCATGGAGCAGGAGTGTCAACATCTGCATTGCTGACGGGACGAGCAGACACAGACAGACAAACAGACAGACAGACAGACGCTCGGGGAAATCGACCAGGCGAGACGACTGTTTCCACTGAGTCACCCGAGTAGAAGGGCGTGACTTGGGGAACTGTCTTTTGTACGTGGTCATGGGGAGGCTTGAGTGGGTCCTCATCCCCCTGTATTGTAAAACGATTGTCAAAATCCACCTTCGTCGAGGGAACAGTGGATGTTGTAAAGAGTTTGTATAATATCCGTTGCAAAGCAAATAACTCAGGAAAGGGACATCCTGTTGATTCTTGTTTGCATGATTTCTAGCAGAGGAAATGTTTATTCGAAGTAGTTGTGTAGCTTGGGATTATCTATAATAGGTTGACCAGGTTGATATGGAATGTCTACATGACATAGATGTATCACGGAATTATTCATAGAATACTTAGAACATGTCTCATATTCTCCTCCAACTTCTTGCCTCGTTGCGTCAGCTGATAGAAATATCGCATTTGGAGAAGTCAGTAGTTACCCTGCAAAACTTTCGTGAAAGAAAACGGTAGATGTTCTAGAGAAAATGGAAGGGTTCTCGTGACGTAGGACTTTTTGTTCGAAGAGAAAATCAACGTTCGATTTGGTTCTAGGCTTGCTTTCGTAACGGTATATTTCATATTTGCTAATGCATGATTTTCTTAATGTTTTACTTGTTTAGAGAATGTATGGGGAAGTGTAGCTCGTATGTAAATGGAATGCGGTGATTCATCCTGCCACCTGGCCGGTCTGTATTACATCCGGTGGTTATATCCGCTTCCAGTATTTAACTTGAATGCGGAATAATTTTGTCAGAGCAAGCGTTCTTATCATATATGCCGGTAACATTTAAAAAGACAGTAAACACGTAACAAGTAGAAGAAAATATGAGGATCATGGATTGTAAAAAAATAATGATAAATAAATAAATTAATTAATTAAAAAATAACTGCTAACTGTAATGACAATTTTATGAGGAATGGGCTCTCAGTGGCCGATGTGTCATGCACTTGTGACAGGGATGAAGTCATGAATGAGTCTTGTCATGTGACAGCTGGATATTGCGAAGTGTGTCCAAACCACGAGTTATGTTGTGGAAGGTCTGGCACGGTTAGGTTAGTCTACCATACTCACGAGAGTACGTTTTCTATGAAATTCTAGAATGTCGCCTTTGTTGAAATAAAGATCGTTGTATGTGAGGAAGAAAAAAAAACTTGGATAACAAATGAAAATGATTATAACGATATGAACACTCGAACCAGACCAGAAATACCCTAGAAACGAACCGAGTCCTTGGAAACACGCCATAAAGAACGTGAAAATCTGCTGCGTAGCGTAGAGACGTGGCCTGTCATGGAACTGCATTTTTGGGTGTGGCAGACGAATCCGCACTCGGTACATGAGGGGCTCTAGGGTGCGCCGCACGCCCCTTCGTACACGTGCCGCCAACGTGAACACTTTCCTACACGGGGTTTTGGCGCTGGGCGATTGAGGGATGCTCGGCTGTATTTTTTTTGGAAATGGGGAATTACACAAGATAGATCCTGACAATAAATGCCGTCATCCGGGATGGGAAGAATTCTTATATTCGTTGTTAGAAGAGCCGTTGATTTAGCTTTGCTTTTGGTTTGAACGTTTCTTTTGTGTTCAAGGGGTGTAATATTGGTTGCTGTTTCGTGTTGATGCTGAGTTACGTGGTGATATATATGTATTTTATGCTACGAATTTTGGATAAATGTCGGGTTAGGGCAATATACGTTATACCTATAAATGTATTATTCCCACAACTCGGAGATGACAAGTGTGGTAATGCACACGCCATCAACCTAGCCATAGTTGGCCTGTATGGAGTGAGTGCGAGTAGGTGTATGAAAATATAATGTTCATTTATAACATTTTGGTTATGGATGGTTTCATATGTCGTATCGGGAGACAGGTAGCCGCTATTACCAGGTAACCGAAACACCTGCTACTTTCCTTATCATATCTAACCTAGCCAACTCCCCCTCTTCCCCCACATTCTTATCGCATGCATTATCTAGCACGTGCAGATTTTCTTTTATCAGTGAGTACGAAAGAGAGAGAGAGAGAGAGAGAAAGAGATAAGGTCCCAGTTCCGCAAGTGCCTGTTTGCCTCCTCCGGCTGGCACTGTTCCTCGAGCGTGCCACTGGAGGAAGGAAGGAAATACACCCAGGACAAGGCCATTTTTTTTTCTCGAGGGGAGAAGGAAGGGGGTTTTGGTGGGAAGGGAAAGGGAAAATAGGAGGGAGAGGGAGAGATGAAGAAGGGAAAGTAAACGGAAGAGGGAGAAGGAAAATAGAATGGGAGAGGAAGGAAGGTGTGGAGATAGAGTGGGGAAGGGGAGAAGAGGGAAAGAAAACTGAAAATAGAATGGAAGGAAGAGGAAGGTAAAGGAGAAGGAAGGACAGATAAATAGATTGAGGAAGGAAGAAAAGTGAATTAGAAGGGACAGAGAGGACGGAACATGAAAAGAGGGGGAGGTAGGAGAGAAAATAAAATGGAGAATGTGTAAATGAAAATAGGAGGAAACGGGGGGGAGGGAGGATGACCCTCCGTAGTCTGTCTATACTTGTAACGAAACCCGAACTTGGCTGATTGTAGCTTAACTGCCACTTGGCTAATGTTCCAAAGATAAACTGGTTATTTGCCCTTCGTTCGTTCGTTCCTTCATTCATTCATTCACCTACCAATTCATTCAAAGGAACGAAGTTGTTAGTGTAATGAGAATATACGTTGGCCTAGGAATATCTGGGAAATCGGCATTTGACAGCAAGGGATTGTGTTTATGAAATAATATGCGGGCGATTTCCTATTTCTCTTTATTGTTGTTATTAATGTGATTGTTATTACTGTTTCTTTTGATAATAGTCTTTTTATTGTTGTTATTATTAGATTAACTAAAATTGTCTGATAATTCCCCGGCTAAATGTAAATTCGAATGTTGCAATTTGTAACATCACGAGACCGCTTCTCTCTCTCTCTCTCTCTCTCTCTCTCTCTCTCTCTCTCTCTCTCTCTCTCTCTCTCTCTCTCTCTCTCTCTCTCTCTCTCTCTCTCTCTCTCTCTCTCTTTCCTCTTTCTTTGACACTCACTCTGGCAGTCTCTCTCTTTCCTTGGCACACTCTTCCCATCCTTAACACTCTCACTCTATTTTTCCCTGACACTCGCCAACTCATTTCAACGCCCAAAAACTGTCACCCTGGCTCTCTTTCCCAGATACACTGTCACCATTGTTTTCCTTGACATTCACACTCACGGTGTTACCTTGACAGCCACGCACTCTTTCCCTTGACACTCACTCGTTCACTTTCTTTCCCTGACAGTCATTCGTTCACTCTCTTTCCCTGACAGTCATTCGTTCACTTTCTTTCCCTGACACTCACTCGTTTACTTTCTTTCCCTGACACTCACTCGTTCACTTTCTTTCCCTGACACTCTCTCGTTCACTCTTTCCCTGACAGTCATTCGTTCAATTTCCTTCCCTGACACTCTTTTACTTTTTCCCTTACACTCTTTTACTCTCCCTGACACTCTGTTACTCACTTTTCTTGACATTCACTATTTCGTTCTCCTTCCCTGTTAATCTCTCTCTCATTATATTTTAGTCTCACACTTCCCTTCCTCTCCATGTGTCTCGCTCCCAAGAATTTCAGTAATGTCGGGCGGGTGAGAGGGCCCACCGCCCTTGTTGTAGGTTTACCCCAGAATAACTTGTGACCTCATTACAGCCGCATCCCTTACCTGCCGTCATGTAGGAAAGGCACACCCCCTGGCTGCATTTGCTTGGTAAGGATTCTTCCACCCTACCCCGTCCCCCAGTCACCCTCCTCCCTCTCCTTCTGCTCCCCCCCCTCCCCGCCGGCTTGGCCCCCCTCACCCAAGTGTGGTCAGTGACGTCACTATCTACCAATTCTTGTAGCCGTGCGGGGAGCCACCCCGCCGTTCATGTTTTGTGTTTTTGTTATTCAGGTCTTACAGGCATTTGCATTAATCCATTTTGCGCTATTGTTCGCATGCTTGGAATTACGGACGTTCACCCAGTTTGAAGTTGTATATTCACGATTCTTACGACTTGAGAACGAAAGCGCGCACGTGTACTGCGCAGCCGGCCCGGCCCGTTGGCCCTCTAGTGGCGGAAACCCGAACTGCGTCATTTGAGTTGACCGTTCAGACTTGACGGCAGACAGACACTGGTGGCGCAACGGTCGACGGCGGAGGAGTGTCAGTGAAGTGTAGCTCTCGGGTGTACTTGCAGTGTTCGCTCTCGCTCTCCCCTTTCGCGGTGCTTTACCGAGGATATACTTGATACAATGGAGTCAGACGCAGCAGCTGTAGCAGGAACGCAAGCCAACGGTGGATCGGGCGTCGAGTGCGATACATCTGCCGCTGCAGCCACTTGCTCGGGCGGAATCGACCTGCGCTCTATCATCAACCCCTGTGAGTCACTTACTGGTGTTTCGTCAACGCAGCCTGACATTACCTTTTAACACACTGGTATCTCGGTAGTCTCTTGGAACCCTCACCCCATCACCGTTGTTTGAACAGTCCACACTAAAACAAAAGCCACGCATGTTTGACAGATCGCAGTAATGGGAGGCGGGCGAGTTCATTACGTGCGGCGGTGAAGCCTCTCCGGAAACCTTCCTCTCCTTAGCCTAGTCTCTAATTTCCCTCCCCATTCTTCCCTCTAATGTGAGACGAGTCGTTCTTAGCCGGCCTGGCGTGAGTTGCATTAAATGAAGAGTGCAGGGGCGGGGTAGAATAAGTGTTGGTCCGTTGGAACCCGCATGCATGCAAGCCGTACCTGACTCAGCCTCAGGTGCTGTTGTAGCGAGGACGGGCCCTCGGTGTGTAGCCGAATGCTCCATCCACTTGAAGTAGGTGGAGGGCGGGTGGACTCGCAAGCGCTGGCATCCACGCGTGAAAAGGTCAAACAGGTTATCGTCGAGAATACGGCGACGTTTTCGACGGCAGGCGTGGGGTAATAACGTCATGATCCGAAGTTAGATTCTTAGTACTGGGCTCCCAGGCCTGTCAGAGACCAAAGGCTTATCGAATAGTCGTAGATTTCTGAAAATGGCGATGGATTTCTCTCCGGTTCGGACGACTTCATGTCCTTTACTCCTCTCAGAAACCATCAGCGTATTAGCGCCGACACCGTCCCCGGCGTGATAGAGACGGGCCGATAAAACAGAGCGTCACCAAATCCTAATACAGGAGACTCCAGCGCTCCTTGCTGTGAATTGGATTTATTGGTCTAATTTCCCAAAGTTTAGATATATAGTTCGGGGTGGGCCGGGTGCCGGTTGGGTGGGTGGGTGGGCGGGTGGGGATGGGTCAGAGGGAGAGAGAGGGCGGCTGTGGAGACCTTGTCAGTGGTGATTGCCTCAGGTATAACGTGTCCTCTCCTCACTCGTCCCTGTGCCCTCCCTCCCGCACTCTCTCTCCTCCGACCGTCGTTTCACCATGTTCCTTCTTCCTTCGTCCCTCGTTGCTGTATCTATCTTCCACCCTTCCACCTTCTCCCTCTCCCTCTCTCCCTCTCTCCCTCTCTCCTCGCTCGTTCCACGCCCTCCTTCCATCCTCCATATTTCCACCACTACTTCCCTCCCCCTCTTCTTTCATCTCCATCCTCCCTCACCTCCCACTTTCCACCACCTCGCTCCACCTCTAACCTGCCTCTTTCCTCCACCTCCACCTCCCCCCCTACGCCCCTTGAGTAATCCACCCGCATTGTGCGTTCACCGCCTCGGCCTCACACTCCGGCGTTCGAGTTCGGTCGCGTGTCGGGATGAGGATCACGTGGGCTTCGGCGTTAATCGGGAGTGAGTCATTACTGAGCTCTCATTCTCTTTCTCTCACACATTCTCAGTCTCCACTCACTCCCTTCTATCCCTTCTCTTTCTTTTCTCTCTTTCTCTGTCTCGCTCTCTTCTCTCACATTCACACCACCTACTTCTCATACTCAACCTCATCCCTCCCTCCTCATCCTCCTCGTACTTCTCCTCATCCTTTTTCTTATTCTCCTCCTTTTTCTTCTCCTCCCCCTCCCTCCCCCGCCCTCATTCAAAGGCCGAAGCGTTGTGTAATGATGTAACGTCCAAGGAATAGCGTATCACCTCATTTATTTATTCTCGCACACAACGAGGTGGCCTCATGTTACCAACTCGAGACTGAATGTTACGGTGTGACAGGTGTGAGGGACAGACAGACAGACAGACAAACGCACATGTTGATCTCTCCTTTCTTTTATGTTTATGCCAAACGTCACGTCTGTGTGTGTTGGCTTGCGGCACGAGCGTCTTGTTCTCAAAGATGGCTTGCTGGATTTGACAGATGTCATGAGGTCTCCTTTTGACTCGCCTGGTCATGGGAATGGAGTCCATTCAATGTATATTATTAATTATTGCTGGTATTATTGTTATTATCATTATTATTATTATCACTGGGTATATTTTATTACCGGCCTTTTATTTCAAGATTTGATGTTTATTTTCAATTTCTTAGAGCAACTCAAAAAGCTCTACTCCAGACGATTTTTTTGTTATTCTCATAAATGAAGTGATCAGATTCTGGGCACTACCTGGACATCGCTGTAGTACGTCTCTCTCTCTCTCTCTCTCTCTCTCTCTCTCTCTCTCTCTCTCTCTCTCTCTCTCTCTCTCTCTCTCTCTCTCTCTCTCTCTCTCTCTCTCTCTCTCTCTCTCTCTCTCTCCGTCTCTCTCTCCGTCTCTCTCCTCTCTCACTCACTCACTTTCTCCCTCCTTTCCTTTCCCTCCCTCATTTCGTCGTGCGAGGAGGGGGGGGGGGAGCTAGGAGCTGAAAGTTGTCGTAGTGTAAATGTTACGTAAGTTAACCTCGGTTCTTGGTATTGATCACTGCTGTCAGCATTTTCTTAAGGTGGTTGGTGTTCCTTTTTTTCTATGTTAGCGAAAACGGAACGAGTGACGTCAGATGGTAATGAGTCGGGGCGAGAGATACTTGACTTATGTTTCTAAAGGAGGAGGGTTTTTTTTTAGTATGATAACTGAGAAAGAGGTTCTGGTTATGCAGGCTTGAAGTAGAGGGGTGGGGGTTAAAAGCTTGAAACAGCTGATCTCGAGAGGGGCGAGGGGGAGAGGGGAGGAGGGGGTAAAAGCTGAAACAGCTGATCGTGAAGAGGAGAGGGGGTGACAGGGAGGGGATGGGGGTAATAGTGGATGGGTTAGTAGATCGTAACCTTTGACTTCATCACGGGGAATCCCATCAATTGCTTTACTTATTTGAGTGCCCCCCCCCCTCTCTTCCCACCTTATTCTTTCTTTCCCTCTTTCCCTCCCCCTCCCCCTCCCTTCATGTTTTTCTCTTCTCATGACTTGCAGGTATATTTGCTTGGTTTATAGATAAACACGCACACACACACACACACACACACACACACACACACACACACACACACACACACACACACACACACACACACACACACACACACACACATATACACGATTGTTGTGGCTGACGAACGGGAAATGAGGAATGTGAGTGAAGCGGTGGCGGGAAGGGATGAGGCAAGCTTCCGGTTGTGTAGGGGCAGGAGTGAACCCACGAGGCAAGACAACGCCCGCGGCCTGATAGGAGGTTCGGCCTGAGACACGCGCACGAATTTATATATAGACAGACAGACAGACAGACAGACAGACAGACAGACAGACAGACCCACCCACCGACCGACCGACCATGTCTCGTCTGCCTGCCTGTCTTGCTTGTCTGAGGTTGTGTCAGGTCTGCCCGGTCTGTGCCTATGCCTTGTCGGTTTGGGTATGTTCGTGTCTTTCTTATATTACGACGTGCCTGTCCAGGGGGGCTCGTTCTTCTTGTCAACGTACCCCCCCCCCTTTTTTTTGTACTAGGATGCAAAACGTTGAATTGTTGGAGAGCGGACGAGTCCGAGCTGGCTGGAGCTGCATGCTTGGAGTAGGGTCAGGCCTTGTGCTGACGTAGGCATGACACCGTGGTGGCGATTATCGACTTCTCGAAGCAGGTTCTTGTTGATCGGGTGACTTGCAGTCTCGTCTCCGTCGGACGCGTGCAGGGACTCGAAATCAACCTCAGTACAATAAGTCTCCTGGCGTTCGTATGTGTCGCACGTGATGCGCCACTGCTGCGGATGTACTAACTTGGGAGGGTGGGGGGACTACGCACCGCCCTACCCTCTCTCTCTCTCTCTCTCTCTCTCTCTCTCTCTCTCTCTCTCTCTCTCTCTCTCTCTCTCTCTCTCTCTCTCTCTCTCTCTCTCTCTCTCTCTCTCTCTCTCTCTCTCTCTCTCCCTCCCCCTCCCTCTCCCTCTCCCTCTCCCTCTCCCTTTTGCCCCCACATAGATTGGTATTATATATTCCCAGCCTGCTTCTTGACCGCTGAGGTCTCATCTTACTGATTCTACTCCCTGTTACAACCTGCAATGGCTTCTCCTTAGCTTTGAATCCGTGAGGCGACTCTCACGTGATGTTTATTTCTTGAAAGTGGAGAGTCGGGTTCGAGTCGTGGCTTCGGCACTCGGCTGAAGAATAACCCCTACATGTTGTTTTCCTGAATTTGTAGATCGTCTGATGTGAGGAATGATATTTGTACATATTTTTTGCTGCTGTTTTTAGTAAGGTTTATGGGGAGGTATTTGACAAGTTTTTATTTTGTAAAGGTTTGGGTTAGTAAGGTATGC
>NW_028234443.1:13409063-13421563 GCF_977035675.1 Penaeus japonicus
CAGTCAAAACTATAATAGAGAGAATTTTAAAAAAGAACGTTCAAAATAGCAGTCAAACTCCTCCTTTGACATTTCACGTTCGGTATCGATAACTGGCTACGTAAGAATAACAACCAAAATAGCCTCAAAATTGAAAGAAAGGGGCTGTTTGCACCAACCAGGTCGATGAGCGAGTATCGACAGCATGTGTAATTACGGGGGTCGAGAATATACAGATGTGTAATCTTCTGTATGACTCACGGTTCACATTCGGTGTGTCCGTTTGGTCGTCGCAGACTATTGATTATGAGTCACCTGGCGACGTGTTCTGCCGCCTAGGTCTGTGCTGGACTAGCCACACCATCGACGAGTGGCCATTACGTCGCCAAAACTTTACGTCACGAACATGTCTCGATCGTGTTTAGCGTGGAGAATGCTGGCTTGTTTTACAGCTGTGCGTGATTATTACATCTCGGGAAATATGCAAGGGCCTCCTGTCACAACATATGTAGTACAGTAGGAACCTGATCTTACCATCAACAACGTACGATATGTGGGTTCGAGAGAAGCGGCACGCTCTGCACACGTGTTTGATATCGCCGCCCGCAGGTGTCGCACCCAGACCGACGATCGTCCGTATGTAGAGGTTGTTGAACGAAGCAGGCAAGGCAGGCAGTCGCGTCTGCCAGTTGGCCTGTAACACACAACGTGATGTGGCTCTTGTCAGGTTGTCCGTCCGTCTGTCTGTCTGTCTGTTGCATGGCAGTTGAATATTGATTACCGACTCGATTCTAAATTGCCGATGCAGAGCCTTGGCGGCACTTCCGTTTCGCCTGGCTGACTTTAGCTCGGGGTGTCCACAGGGATGGAAATATTTAGTTTTCTATTTTTCTTTTTCTCTCCTTTTTTTCTTTCTGTTTCCTTCATTCTTTTACTAAGTGCGGTCACGATGATTTCAAATTAGAGAACTTTTGATTCTTCGAATGGCGACAGCGGTGTCGATGAGGCGTCTCCCATTCTCCTGTCTCCTCTTCCCCCTCTTCCCCCCCTTCCCCCCCCCACCTCCTCCTCATCTGCCTCACCTGGTAGAGTAACAAGTATTCGAGGGCACCAGCTGGCACACGTTGTCTTTGGTTGCCCGGCGAGGCGGTGCTATAATAGCATCGGGTGAAGTGCGGCGCCCCCTTTCTCTCTCTCTCGCTCTCTCTCTTTCTCTCTCTCTCTCTCTCTTTCTCTCTCTCTATCTATCTATCTATCTATCTATCTATCTATCTATCTATCTATCTATCTCCTCTCTCTCTCTATCTCTATCGCTCTCACGCGCACACACACGCTCACACTTTATCTGTTTTGTTTATTATATTGACGACGTGCAGGGAAGTCGGGTGTGTCGTAAAAGCGTCGCTAAGAATAACCTCCGAGGCCTTACCGTAGCGCAGGTCACGTCTACAAAGCAGAAACATGCAAACACACAGCGTGCACGCACACACACACACAGTCACATTGACCTTGACCTGACACCTTTTCATCCTCAGCCAGGCGTGACCTGTTCCGTGCAAATGATAATCATTCTCTCCTAAGATAAATTAATAGATATACGAGATGTATGACCTTTGCATGGCCTCTATCAGCATTTCGTTAGGTGTTGATATGTACTACCGTGTTATTATCTATTTATTAGTCTATTTATTGAACTGGCGAAGTTTAAGAGTTTTCTTTGCATAAAGCTTCACTTGGTATTAACTTGGATTATTTAACTTCTACGTAATTATCAGTTCGCGCCGATTAGTCCGTCAGCATGCGAGTGTAGCAAAGCGCATTTTCCTTGGTGTCACCTTTGTCCGTCTTGATTTGATATTTTCTTTACAAAATCGGCTTACTGGATTCTTTTATTCATCCAGCTTGAAGCCTTAGTACGAGTCTATAACACACCCGCGTCATTATACCGTTTCGTAAGGCGTGGCTCGTGCTCGGGTACGGCACGGCGACACGACAGGCCCCGTGGTTACCGCGAGGATTCAGTTTATGGATCCGTTATCTGTAGACTATCTGAAAATGGGGGAGAATAATATGCGACGAGGAGCCTTGATCTGGCACCGCGTCGTAGTGCAGTGCCAGCCTTTAGAGAAAATAACCCTGACGAGAGGATTTCGCGCCCGGTCTCACTGGCACGGGCTATATTCTTGGCATTATCTAGAAGTTTGCGGGAACACGGCCCACAATGACGGAGGAAAGTGAAACACTGTAAAGGGAGATATGGCTGTGTCTGTCAGCATCCAATCAACTTTTTTTATACATTTTGTCTCTTGTACCTCTCTGGCGGTGGGACCAATGGTGCCAAGGGACGCGTTGGTGCCTGGGGCCCTCGCATCCTGCCTGGCAATGGCAATGTCCCAGACAGGCCGCAGCTGTCGGAACTACTGTTACTGTTGCTGGCGCTTTTCGATGGCGCTGTTGTGGGGGAGCCTATTTATTTTAAGTCGAAGTATTTATAAAGTAAAGTAGAGTTCTATATTTGCCAGGTATTTTAGTGGAATTTAGGTGTATATGGCCGATATCTATCCTTATCATAGGTGCAGCAAAAACATTCCCCGAACACCGACCGCAGCTTTGCATCCGTTATGCAACGACCTCATGACGACCTCAATGCCCCCATACTCCGCGAACCCGACCTGTTCCGCCCGTATGTCAAGAAATCTAGTTCTCTAAATCACGATGTTCTAGTGATCTAATACCCCTCAGATGTTGTCCACCGCTTCCCCTCCCCCTTCCCCCTCACCCTGCTGCCCCGCTGCCCCGTGCCTTGAATCTCCTGCCTGACTGGTAGTCTCACCTTGACCGTCAGATTCCTGTTGTTGCTATGTTGGGCCCGCGCATCCGCCGCCGCGTCCTCTGCCTCGCTGGCTCGCCGCTACTCCGTCTTCGGATTCGCTTCTACTTCATTCTTTTCCTCTTTCTATTTTTGTTTGTTATCTTTCTCTCTCCCTCTTTCTACTACTCCCTGATTCGTTCGTAGCTGTCTCCTGCCTATTTGCAGGTAGGACGTTTAGCGCGGAAGTGAAGGATACTAGGGAGGGCGTGGGGATCCTGCTACGGGTCTGAGGGAGAGTAGGATGGAGAAGGATGGAGGATGGAGGATGGGTGCTGGCTGTGTCTCCCTCCCTCTCCCCCTCTCGCTCTGTGTTGTCTCCGAGGAAGCCTTGCCGTGACTGCACGCATGGAAGCGCTGTGGAAGCACATGCCCGAATTTCACCTGGCAACACGGGCCCGGGCAGCGCAACTTGGCATTTGGCACGGACGCCTCCCTCCCTCCCTCCCTCCCTCGCCTGTGCTCGCCTTCCTGTCCCTTGACGTGGCTGCACATCCCTCCGCGCCCCTCGCTTCTGCTGGCGTAGGTACTCGCGCTCCGTCGAGACACTGCAAGGCGCTGCAATTGGTTGTCATGGCGTGCCGGGCCGGGCCGGGTTTCTCCTTGACAATTGCTCTATCTCTCCTTTTGTTTTTGTTGGGCATGGGCGTTGCTAGTTGGCTGTCTAATTCAAGGAATATCATCATAACTCCTTGTCTTTGCCAGTAGATGATGATGAAAATTGTACTAATGGCAATAATGATAATGATAATGGGGTTATTTGATGAAGCTGCTCAATGAATAAGATTGTTAGTCGGATTTTATTCTCACCCGTTCCCTTTCTCCTTTCCCTCTCATTCTCTCCCACCCCCCACCTCTCACCTCCCTCACCCCCTCCCTCGTCGGGTTTGTGCCTGCGGCCGGACACACGTAGTTAACAGAGGCTTAGGGATGCACTACGAACATGGCCAGAGAAATGGGAGGGGGAGGAGGGAAAGAAGGAGTTATAGAGGAGGGTAAAAGTATTACGGGAAAGTGAGAAAGAAAAGGGGAGAGAGAGAGAGAGAGAGAGAGAGAGAGAGAGAGAGAGAGAGAGAGAGAGAGAGAGAGAGAGAGAGAGAGAGAGAGATAGGAAGAAAGAGAAAGAGATAGGAAGAAAGAGAAAGAGATAGGAAGAAAGAGAAAGAGAGAGATAGGAAGAAAGAGAGAGAGAGAGAGAGATAGGAAGAAAGAGAAAGAGAGAGAGAGGAAGAAAGAGAAAAAGAGAGAGAAAGAACACACAACGCATGGAATGAAATCCAACTAGTACTGCCACTTGCGAGATCCCAAACGCCTTCATCAGCTGCACAGAACGCCCCCCTTTCCCTCGCCCTCCGCCGTAGCCTTCTCTTACTTTGCATCCATTTCCATTCGCTTCCCTTCCTTCTACGTCTACACGACTTACCCTACCGCCCGTGTCAACATGGACTTTTTCCTTATTCTTGCCTTTCGTTGCTCTCCCCCCTCTGTCTCCTTCCCTCCCTCCCTCTCTCTCTCTCTCTCTCTCTCTCTCTCTCTCTCTCTCTCTCCCTCTCCCCTCTCCTCCCCCTCTCCTCCCCTCTCCCCCCCTCTCCCCTCTCTCCCCCCCTCCTCTCTCCCTCTCTCCCTCTCTCCCCCCCCTGCTCGAGAAACGTTACGCAAGAGAACCTTTTGTGGTTGACAAGGGAAGAGTAGGCAATAGGAGGGGGGAATACCGCCACTGGCGCGCGCTCTCTATTTATCTCTCTATCCTCTCTCTCCCTCCCTCCTTCTCCCTCTCCCTCTCTCTCTCTCTCTCTCTCTCTCTCCCTCTCTCTCTCCCCTCCCCTCCCCCCCCCTCCCTCCCTCCCCTCCCCCCCCCCTCTCTCCTCTCTCCCCTCTCTCTCTCTCTCTCTCTCTCTCTCTCTCTCTCTCTCTCTCTCTCTCTCTCTCTCTCTCTCTCTCTCTCTCCCCTCTCCCCTCCCTCCTCTCTCTCCCTCCCTCTCCCTCTCCCTCTCCCCTCCCCTTCTCTCTTCCCCCTCCCTCCCTCCCTTTCGCTCGTTTGCGGTGACACGGCACGGACACCATAGCAAGGCTGTCGGCTCCTCGCGGTTAAGTGGCAGGAACGGGTGTTGGTAGAATCTGCAACACGTAGATTGGCCTTGGTTTGGTTTTGAGGTTTTGTTGACGTTGCCGTTGCATGGTCCGTGTTGCGACTTGGAAGGATGAGTTCCGATTCTTAGAGGTCGTTGTGATTTAACAAAAGATGAACGACGAGATGTTTCGTGGAATTCAGTTTTTTTTCTTCTTCCAAAAATGAACTGGGAGGAAGGGGGTGAGAACGAAGAGGAAGAGGAAGCGGGAGGGCGGGAGTGGGAGGAGGGGACACAGCAGTAGGGAAGGAACGAAGGAGGAGTGGGGAGAGGAAGGAGGGGGGAGGGGGAGGGGGGGGCAGAGCAGTAGCATCGATCCTTCACGTTCAAGAGAGTCCTAGAGAGCGGATCCATCCAGTGGGTGGGTGAACGGGCAGGGGGGAGGGGGGAGGGCGAGGGGGAGGGGAAGTGCCCCTTTTGTAGTGTTTGTCGAAAGTTTTTTTTTAAAGTGACGTTGCGTAACGCGAGCTAGATCGTTGGAGAATAAGTTGAAAGGAAAAGAAAATGAAAATTACTCGGCTTGATTTTATAGACGAAGATGCTGTTTACAGAAACCACAGCTGTTACAAAGAAAGACTAGAGGAAAAAGCCTTAATAAGAAACCAAAAATCAGAAAAGCTTTTAAAACGTCCTCGTCTAGAAGTGCCAAAAAGATACTGCCGTCTTTTTTTATTTTTTTTAAATCTACTAACATTTCAAGTTTGTTCCTTTTTTTCGTTTGTGCTTCTAATATTCCCCCTGTTTTGTTGTTTGATTTCACTTGTTTGAAATGTTCCTTGGCTCATGCACCCTTTTCCCTCCTTTTTTTCTCATGCACTTAAACTGTAAAGAACTTGTATTTTTTTTTAGTTCTCTTAAGTAGGTTGGCTTTATGGTTCTCTACATGATTAATGCTACATTTTTGCAGTAATAGTTCACTTTTATCAGAACAGATCTTTTAGTATCAATTGGATAACTCTCAACAACTAGTTTATCTTTTTTATCTATTTTTCCTTGATTGCAGAATAATAGGGCTTCTTCATTAATGCCTTGATTTAAAACCAATTTGGAATTTCTAACTTGATGTAATATCTTCCTTCTCTAGAAATAATAGTGTCTCTTTGAGGTTCACTCTAGGCACACGTCGTCCGCCCCCATCCACCTAGGCCGCCCGCACGAAGGGTGGGCGGCGCTAGGTGGTGGGCGTGCCGGCGTGTGCGAGGTAGTGGGTAAACCGCCACCGCTATAGCCCAACGCCCCCGCCGCCCACGCTCCGAAATGGGCAGTTAGACAAACACACTGACACACACAAACAGGGTAGCTTTGAACTCCCGGTCTCATTAGCGGAGGGGTTAATTAAGATAAATGATTGATTAGGATTTTTTCCCCAAGGGATAAAGAGTGTGATTGATTAACCTGATAGGAGGGATAGCGGGTCAAATTAAGTCCACACAGGTGAGTAACAGCTGGGATTGTCAGGGGTGATGTGTGGAATGACAGGTGTGGTGACTCATGCTAGGTCAGGACGCAGCATGTATGCTCTGCTGGATGCGGCGAGTGTATAGGCTTTGTTTCTGTGTGTTTGTACCGAGTGTTTTTGCACCTGCACATGATGGTATTCACGTGTGTTTGTCAAAATATCTAGTGTGGCTGTTCACAAATAGAAACACAGGTACATGCGCGCGCGCGCACGCACACACACACACATACACACACACATACACACACACACACACACACACACACACACACACACACACACACACACACACACACACACACACACACACACACACACACACACACACACACACACACACACACACACACACACACACACACACACACACACACACACACACACACACACACACATACACATACACACACAGTAAAACATTCATACGCATACATACGTCTATGTATGTATGTTTGTACTCACTCACACGGGGTTTCGGGCGCGGTCGCGGTCGGCGTTGCGCGCTGCTAAGCGGTGACGGAGGAAAGTGTATGCCAAAAAAACAGCTGTTTAACTCTGATCCCCTTTCTCTCTTCTCCCCTCTTCTCGCACGCTAACAGGGGCCTGGTTCAACCCCGACCAGCTGGACCCTCGAGGTGAGTGTGAGCGCCGCGGTGTCTGTCGGTGCTCGCGACGTGGCTCGCCCATACATACCCTCGCTTGGTTCTCCTCTCTGATTTTTTTGTTTGGCTACTTCTGTGATTTGGCTTCCTCTTGTTGCTCTCTGCCTCTCCCTCCGCCCACCTCGTTCGTGGGGGGAGGGAGGGAGGAGGGGGCAGGGCGTCGCATGCAGGACGACGGAAATGGATAGATAAACGAAGAGGAGGAGAGGCGATTAGTGGTCTTGGTTCCTTCGCCGTCTCCTCCTCCTCGTCGTCATCGTCCTCTGTCTCCTCTTCCTTGAGCCTCCTGTCTTCCTTATTTCCCTTTTATATGGGTGGGGTGGATGGGGGGTGGGGGAGTAATGAAACCGGGTGAGTTGTATCCGTAGAGTTTTACAATGTGGTCCGCATCCCAGTCCTTCAATGGCCAGTTGTGTTGGCTAGTGTAGTGCATGACTCCTCGTCGTGGTCTCCGGGGTGTGTAACCATCTTCCCTATTGCTGTTCAGATGTATTCTCCCCCCCCCCTCTATATTTATTTATCCGTCTCTCCCTCTCCATTCTCCCATATCCTTTTTATCTTTATTTATTTACGTCATTCATCGGTGTTCAGTATCGTTGTATCTATACCGTATAGGTGTTGTGTATATCCAAGTACACTTGTTTTTTTGGATGTTCTGTAATACATGTACGGATTTTTTAAAATAAATATACTCGACATTTCCAAAAAAAACAAAACAAAAAAACGGTAAGTGGTGTAGATGCGTGTCTGTTTCCCTTACCATTGAAGACGCGAAGGAAGGCTTGAGGGAAGGAAAGGTCTCGCCGAGAGGATGAGATGATGGAAATGGGTCAAGGAGAGACCGAGGTAAGAAGTCTCACTCATTTGGCTCCTGTTTCTCTCCTGATTTCCCTTCCGTCGTCCTTTTCCCTTCCCTTCTTCCCTTCTTCCACCCTTCTCTCTCATTCCTTCTCTCCCACCTGCCCGCGAAGCTACGTTGCATGAGGATGTCGCGGTGAGAGGTTTTCTAAGGTTGGGCTGTTTCGATGTGTTCTACTACTATTATTAATCTCTATCACTATCCATCCATCCATCCATCCCCCCCCCCCCGTGTCATATAATCCTTATCCTTCCTCTTTCTTTTCTCCTTAACCTTCTTCCTCCTTGTCCCTTCCTAATCCCCCCCCACCCCACCCCTTCTCATCCTCATCCTCATCCTCATCCTCTCGTATTTTCTTTATATCCATCTCCTCCTCCTCCTCCTCCTCCTCAGTACTTGCTCATTTTGTATTTACATCTCTTGGCACTCTTACTCTTCTGCTGATACACCTGTTCTCCCCCCAAACCTCGCCCCGCCCCGCCCCTCTCCCACCCCAGTTCACCTCCTTACCCCGCCCTATAGATCTGCGGGCGTGTAATCCTTCTCACTTCATTTTTTACATAGTTTTTTTATTCTAATCTTTCCTCCTTTATTCTAATCCACACCTTATCCTCGGATAAATGGTGTTGGAAAGCAGTTGTGACGGATGCTTAGCTGTGCTTGTGCTGTGTATGAACGTGCGTGTACATTTTTGTAGGCTCTCTTTCCGTCCGTCTGTGTGTCTATTTGGCTCTACCTCTGCCTCTCTCTCTCCTCTCTCTCTCTCTCTCTCTCTCTCTCTCTCTCTCTCTCTCTCTCTCTCTCTCTCTCTCTCTCTCTCTCTCTCTCTCTCTCTCTCTCTCTCTCTCTCTCTCTCTCTCTCTCTCTCTCGCTCTCCCACTCCCACCAAGTCCAATCCCTTTCTCGCTCGTCAGAATGTACGCGTATTCTAACCACAGCAGTGTGTATGTACGTTCGTTTGTGTGTGTGTGTGAATGTAGTTACGAATGTTATATTGTCATCGACTTCAAATTGCGTTTCGAGTGAGAGGTTTTGTGTGTCGAAGGGACAATGAGGGGAGGTTAGCTGGGTGGGTGTGTCGTGGTGAGGCAGAGGAGGAGGAGGAGGAATGGGGGAGGGGGGAGGTGGTGGTGGTGGTGTGGCAAGGGTATTGATCCAATGCTGGGCCACTGCTGTGTACGTTCGTGTGCGCCTCGACCCGGAGCACACCACCCGTTCACTCGTGTTCAATGTTCACTCTTCTGGGGCGGTGCATGTTCCACAAGTTCATATTGGAGCCAAGTAGCCAACTTGTAAAGGAAAGTGGCATTGTAGGGTTGTAGGTAAAGGGAGAGATAGACATCATAAGGAGAGACAGACTAACCGAGTGAATGACAAACAGTCACAGACTCAGGGTAACACACAGATATTGAGACGGAGTGAGTTTAAGTATATAATTAAAGATTCAGGCGGTGAACACCGCGAAGAAAGGCCTTTTTTCCATCTCGTGTAAAACGGCGATGGTAGTATAGGGTTAGTCCGGGATGCGTGGGAAATGCCCCAATACCCATAGACGATGACTCATGGTAAGGGCACCGTCAGGAAAAGGAAAAGCGAACTCTCTCTCTTTCTCTTTCTCTTTCTCTTTCTCTTACTCTCTCTTTCTCTCTCCCTCTCTTTCCCTCTCTCTCTCTCTCTCCCTCTCTCTCCCCTCTCCTCTCTCTCCTCTCTCTCTCTCTCTCTCTCTCTCTCTCTCTCTCTCTCTCTCTCTCTCTCTCTCTCTCTCTCTCTCTCTCTCTCTCTCTCTCTCTCTCTCTCTCTCTCTCTCTCTCTCTCTCTCTCTCTCTCTCTCCCCGCCTGTGGAGGTTTACGGCAACGCACGGGGCTGGGATCGCTCTCATGGTTGGCTCCTGATGCTGGGGACTTCCGCCTGTCGGCGAGATGCCTCGTCTCGCGTGGTGGGGCTTGGTGATGTACACCCCTTTCTTCTCATTTTTTTATTCTACGTATCCTTCGTATTCTTCTCCGTATTCTTCTTTATCATTCCTCTTCTTCGCATTATTATTATTATTCGCATTCATCCTCTTCCTGCTCCTCCTTCCTCCTGTCTCTCTATTTTTCTATTTGGAGAATGAGAGTGCGGCACAGTTGCATCATCCCCGTTGCCCCGCTGTTCTGTGACTGGTTCCACTTTATCTGGGTGGCACGCCGTGTTACGTGAAATGGCACAGATGGGAGAGATAATTTGCATTTGTTAAGCTTGGCGTCCGAGTGGGTATTCTTCGGCGAGGCGATGTTAGTCATTCTAGGGTCACTCACTGGCATTTAGTGTCAAGGCAAGAATGTACAAGTTCATGGTGTCAGAGCCCTCGCGTAGACTGGCGTGCTGGCAGCTATGATACCTGGGGTTGGGCCAGCTGCAAGTGGTGGCAGGGACGGGTGACAGTAGGCGTAAGGGAGTTCAGTAAATATAGCATGGGCACCTAGCTGGGCATGGGCGCAACGTCACCCTTCCCCCCTTCTCCTCCTCTTCCCCTCCTTTCCCCTTCCCACACACACGTTCCGTCCCCTCGTCCGCCTCGCCTTGGCACCCTCCCAGTCGTGTGGTGTACAGGGCACACGGCTCTCCCTCTCGTGTGTGTCTCCTTCCCCTTGCCGGCACGCCCTTCAGCCCCTACGAGATCTCTCTCCCGCCTCGCCATCCTATACCAGCACCAGTGAGTAGCCGAGGGGTCTCTCTAGCGTCCCTGGAGAGGGCTCAGGTGGCACCCACGCCCGGGTTCTTCCTGATGGGTTTAGGGATGGGTTTAGATTCGGTCTCGGGAGTGCATCCTCTTGAGATAGGATTAGTGGAGTGTGTCTGTGTCTGTGTCTGTCGGTGTGTCTGTCCGGGTCGGGTCGGGTCGGGTCGGGTCGGGTCGCGCACGTGTTGGATTCCTTTCTCGTTGTCTCATTTTTATCGCTGACTCGCTCGTTCGCTGGGACTAGTCACGAGGTACCTTTTTAAACCACTGCTTTTCTCCTTCCTCTTCCTGCTGCTGTGCTCTTACCCGCCAGCCAGTACCACTGTTGCTTCCCCCCCCCCCTCCCTTCCTCATTCGGCTCCCCGCGCCCCACCTCTGACCTTTCCCCGTGTCCCCCCCGCCCCGTCGAAGGCACAGGTGGCACGGCAGGTCTTTGGTACTGCCTCATCGCGACCTCTCACCCTCAAC
The DNA here is from genome assembly GCF_977035675.1 of Penaeus japonicus. Lineage (NCBI taxonomy): Eukaryota > Metazoa > Arthropoda > Malacostraca > Decapoda > Penaeidae > Penaeus > Penaeus japonicus. The sequence continues at coordinate 13,420,212 of NW_028234443.1, forward strand.
TTGTGCATTAATGATCAGGTCGCCGTGGCCTGCTGGCTGCTTTTCGCTTCTACTGTTACTGCTGGCGATGGGCTCTACTATCGGCCCCCTAAGTGCTGACACCCGCGGTTGTCAGCAAGGCGTCAGCATCATTCACCCGCCATTATGGTGTTGCTATGCCGAGACTGAGGTGCCTAAAAGAATGGAAGTTGCATGCAGTACTGCAAGTTGAGCGTCGCCGCACCTGTTAGTGTGGCTGTAATTGCATCGCTGTGATGATCAACCAGTCTAGCCGCTGAACGAGTTCCTCGCTCATGAGAACGAGCTGAAGGGGCGCCGTCTCGTCTCTTTGCCCGGCGGACCGAGACCAGCGCCAGGGCTCACAGGTAGCCTTTCGGCGAGCTCCTGCAGAAGCTCTCGTCGGTGGGCGAGGGGCGGCCGGTAGTTGGCAGATGTAGATGGCAGCACGGAAGACTTTTGGCCTGCCGAGGGAGGGGAGGGAGGGAGGGAGGGATGGATGAAGGCAGGCAGGCAGATCGTGCCTTCGATGCCAAGCGCTGCCTACCGACCCTCTCCGTCGGATGTATAACGCCCCCCACCCCACTCCCTCCTTGATGCGCTAAATTGGATCAAGAACAAATTACGGCAGAAGGGCTTGGGTTGCGTGTTCCCAGCACCTTGAGAGACGAACGCCAGCAGCGACATTTCCTCGGGTGGCTCAGAGTTGCCGGCCCCGCTTGGCATGGCTGCCAATGCTCCCGAGGAGATGTCTCGTGCCAGATGTATGGGAGGCTTTAATTTCGCCGTATCGACCACGCTCCACGTTATCGGGGTCAGTGTGTTATACAGCTGTGATCGCTTCGTGGGAAACGGCCACCTTAACGAGGAGGAGGTCTCCGAATGCAGAGAGGGGGGAGGAACTCGGTGCCTCTTCAAACAAGCCGTGTATAAATAAAACTGAAAGGGAGAGCAAAGGCAGGCAAGGGTGCTACTAGTCCCGTCCGTACGTCTCCATCAAGGGTAGAACCCCCCCCCCCCCCCGCACGCAGAGGCAGCAGGAGAGGGGGGAGAGGGGGCGCGCTCTTTAGCACCGGGTATTTACCGTAGGAAATAATCTTGCTTTTGTCTAGCCCTCTCAGGCACTGGCGAGGGAGCCGGGAAGGTGCCGCTATGTAGACCCGGTCTAGACGGAAGGGATTTGGGGAATAGCGGCTCTGTGTGTGTGTGTGTGTGTGTGTGTGTGTAAGTGTGAGGGAGGGAGATAAAGAGCGCTCGTTCCTTCATCCCTTATGAGCCTCGCGGCGCTGTGGTATTTCTCACGCTGATACACCTGCCTTGACATTCTCTCTCTCTCTCTCTCTCTCTCTCTCTCT